>NC_133666.1:574454728-574754728 GCF_037893015.1 Macrotis lagotis
AGTGATAATTATCATACTTTTTCACCTCTGATCTTACTGGGAATGCTTCTAGCATAAATCTTATGCTTGTTGATGGTTTTAAGGAGATATTGCTTACTTTTAAGGAACACTCCATCTATTCTTATAATCTCTTAGTTTTTTTTTTTTATAGAAATTGGTACTGTACCATGGTTTTTAAAATAATGTTTTCAGCAATGTTGTCAATAGTCTTCAAACAAGGAGGAAGATGGCATCAAGGTCAGTTTCTACACTGATGTTAAATTTCTTCACTTGAAAAGACTGTATAACTCAAAATTGAAGTTGAGGGAGAGACGATTCATCATTTTTTTGTTCATTTTTGATGGTGTATTCAATACTGAAACTGAAAACAAAGTATGAATCAATTCTTGAATGCTTATATTAATTTTAGTCTTACATTTAATACCAAGAAAACACAAGTTCCTTACCAGTTAGCAAAACACTATCCACATGTGGAGTCATACATTGTAGCAAATAGTCACATTTTGAATATGGTGGATAAATTTGTTTTCCTTGGCAATATACTTTCCAGAGACATAGAAATTTCATAATGAGATTGACACATACATTATCAGAGACAGCTTAGTGTTTGAGAGACTTCAAAGAGAATTGTGGAAGAAAAGAGATATTAGGCTAACTACCAAACTGAAACTCTATAGAATCAGTGTTCTGACTTTATTGCTGTATGTCTATGATACCCAGACATTTACCATTCCAGGAACTGAATCATTTCCTGAATTGTCTTAGAAAAATTCTGAAGATCACATGGTACTGCTCACTGAATCTGTTCTCAAGTTAAACTACAAGAATTCAAATTCTACTAAAAAGACAAAGTTCCAATGGTCTGACCAAATGTATAATTGCCTAATGACTAACTTACTATCCAGCAAGGCAGGTATTAATATTGTTTTGGAAGAAAGAATATAAAACACTATCAATATCTCTCTGAACAAATTTGATAACAATTTTGAGACACTGGAGGCAAGTTCCAAAGACTACTATGAGATGCCCACATCAAAAAAGGTTCTCTGCTCTATGAACAAAACAGAAGTTCAGTAGCTCAAAAGAAATGTGAGAAGCACAAATTCAGTGATATCTCCATGTCAAATGTTCATGTGAATTATTTGTTCCTGATCCGAGGTAGAATCTTCCAAGCTCATATTGATCTTATGAAATAGACATATTGTACTTTGGTTGCAGCATAGTGATTTTATTTTAGTCATCTTTGGAAATAAGAGACAACAACCAATCAACATTTTATAAATTTTGGCAGTTTTTTAATTGAAAGTATCAGAAATAAAGATAAAAGTAATGTCACAATTTGAAAAACAAAATCAAAATACTAAAATAGTAGCCTAAGGAGAGAAAGTGTTGACTTATTGGTCAAAGTATCCTCTTGCTTTTAGCTAATTTGCATATACCCAAAAGAACTTTAGAATTGAAAGCTAAAAACTATGAATGACTCAACTATTTTAAAATTCTTAATGACATATATTTTGCTTAGTCAGCAGAAGTCAAACTTTGGTTAATCATCATGAACTAGATTTGAAGTTACTCTGGTTTGGACTTCAAAACCTCATTGGAAAAAGGGGCTTAGAAGGGAAAAAGGGGCTTATCCCTCATGAGATTGAAGACTAATGAACTCTCTCATGTTTCATACAATTTTTACTATCTACTATCAAGTCTATGCTCTCCTTTCATGTCAAAAAGAGATAATTGACAAAAAAAATTACTTTTAGTACCATAATAATTGAGTGGTGAAATGTAATTTTTGTTTCATTTTCAATTTTCAGCTACCAAGACCAAAGAGAGAAGGAAAAAAGTGAAAATCTTTCTAATTCCAGTCAAGGGAGCGAGAGTTGGAAAAAGTTTTGCAAATTTTAGGTTAAGATTTTCTATCTTATCTGCAAGACCAAAGCAGTATTCTGACAATGCAGAGGCATGTACTAACTGCCTAGAGGAGCCAAGAAGAGAAAGAAGCATCCTGCAAAAATGCTAGTTCATGTTTAGTATTGAAGTCACTTATCTTGATAGTGGATTCCACTGTGGAACACCATTTCAAAATCCTTCAAAAATATTTATATGGAGACAGCTGGATGGTGCAGTGGATAGAGCCCTGACCTTGGAGTCAGGAAGACTTGAGTTCAAATTTGAACTCAGACACTTGATAAATACCTAGCTATGTGACCTTGTACAAGCCACTTAAGCCCATTGCCCTGCAAAAAAACAAAAATATTTATGTGTGCTATTTTCATTGATGGAAATAAACCTCAAGTATAATAATTTTATTGAGTCAATATAGCTATCTGATTGTTTTGCTAAGTGGAAAGGAGATCAATAAGATCTCAAGAATTATAGGAACTAGTAGTCAGGAAATATCTACCTAACGGTATCATCATCTATGATTTACTTGTTTTATTTATTTATTTGTTTGTTTGTTTGTTTGTTTGTCTTTTTGTTTGTTTATTTTTAGTCATATGCACATATATATTTATAACTTACATAATTTCTTTCCACCCTCCCTTCCTACTCCCCTACACTCAGTGGAAAACAGTTGGTTTAGCATTTCATATGTATATATGCATATATATATATGCATTCATATTTTGTTAAACATATTTACAGATTAATTATTTTCAGTATGATTCAAGTGATTTATTTAACAGATTTTATCCCTCATGAGGAATTATGACTTGTCAACAAGAGTGCAGGTTGAAGAGAGTGACCCATCACAGAGAAGAAAAGAGGAGCATATGAGGCACTAATTCACTGATACTGTTTTTCTTTTGTCTATAAGTATTTTGTTTTATCATTGACAAATGGTCTAAGCAAGGGATAGAATAATTCCCTGGATTTTTTATATGAGTAGCAACTTTATCTATATCTTATTTGAATTATATGTTTTATTTAGATTCTTCTTTCTTTTTTCCCTATCTCAAAGCTTCTCTTTTTCTGTTTTGAAAAAAAAGTAAAACATAATTTTTCCTATAGCATGAAAATTCCTATTAAATTATTATTTACACCTTACAAAATTTTCTTATTCTCAGACCTTTTGACAAGCAGAACCAAATAAAAATCATGAGATCGAAGACTAATGAACTCTCTCATGTTTCATACAATTTTTACTACCTACTATGAAGTCTTTTAAAAAAATACATCATTGCATTTCTCCCATAGAAGTGGTATTTTAAGATCTTGATTTGTAGCTTTTAATTTTCAAGTAGCTGTTAGACTTGGGGAATTACTAATAAAATTAGCAGTACTTCCAGCTAAGATGGCAGAAAGAAGCCAAGAATTGTCTTAAGCTCTCCTGCCTTTCCTTCAGAACTACCTAGAACCAAGTCTCTTTTTGTTTTAGTTTTTGCAAGACAATGGGGTTAAGTGGTTTGCCCAAGGCCACACAGTTAGGTAATTATTAAGTGTCTGAGACAAGATTTGAACTCAGGTACTGCTGGCTCCAGGGCCAGTGCTCTATCATTGCACCACCTAGCCACCCCTGAACCAAGTCTCTTAACAGAATTTGGATCCACAAAACCCAAAAAAGAACTAAGGAGAACATCACAAAGCAAGGTTCTGTCTTAGGGAAACATGGATGAGCCAGGGGACAGAGAGCAGAATCAGCCCAGGGCAGTGGGTAAAGCCCAGGAAGTAAACTGAGAACAGTGACTGTGTGCACAGGGGAAACAGTGCTCCAGTGTTGTAGTTATAGCCAAATATCAATCTGGTCAGCGCAGCTGGTAGGGAAGACAAGAGACACCCACATTTTCAGTGAAGTCTACCTGTCCCCCCCCAATTCCTGTGTGAGAAAGTGACTTTACCCTGAACAAATACAATCACAGCACACCCCTCCCTCAGGTTCAGGTGTGTGCAACAGATTTCCACTAGTGCTGATTGAGGATTAAGTAGAATGACTATATTGCCTGAGGTACCAGCCCACATTGGGCAAGGATCACCCAATCCTGCTGCTCCCCCCTAATGCCTAGGCAAAGGGAGTGGGCCACTAATCAAAGTCACAAAGACCCCAGAGAAAGAGTCTATCATCCTCCATTGGCTGGCCCACTTGGAGTTTCTAAATCCAGTGAGCAAAGTCTCTAGGGAATTTAACACTGAAAATCTGTGAACCAGTCCCTCCCCCAACACAAAATCCTAGGAAAATGAATAAAGGCTAGTGAAAAGCTGGGTCCATTGAACTATACAAATAGAACTAGAGCTTCAGAGGAGAATATGAATTGGTCTCCAGTCCAGAACGATTTCTTAGGACAGATCAGAAAGGAATTTAAAAATCAATTCAAAAAATGGGAAAACAAATGCAAGAGGAAATCAGCACTTTGGAATAGAAAATTAACATCTTGCAACAAGGAAAGAAATCCTTCAAAAATACAATTGGTCAAGTGCAAACAAGAAAATAATTCTCTAAAACCACAATTGAGGAAATGGAAAACTCCTTCAAAAATAGAATTGACCAACTGGAAAAAAAGTTGCAAAAGGTAAATGAAGAAAATTGTTTTAAAAAGAGAATGGAATCTGTGGAAATTAATCATTTCATGAGACAACAAAAATCTGTTAAGCAAAATTTTAAAAAAGTAGAAGAAAACGTAAAATATCTCTTTGGCAAAACAACTGACCTGGGGAATAGATCCAATAGAGACAATTTAAGAATCTTTGGACTACTGGCATCCATACTACAGGATATAGTGAAGGAGAATGACCTTAATCTCATGGAACCAGAGGGGAAAATAGTTACCAAAAGAATGTGTTGCACCCCTCCTGAAAGAGATCCCAAAATGAAAATACCAAGAAATATTGTGACCAAACTCCAGAACTATAAAATAAAGGAGAAAATCTTGCAAGCAGACAGAAAGAAACAATTTAAAAACCAAGGAGACACAATATGGATTACAAAGGACTTGGATGCATCTATATTGAGGGATCAAAGGTCCTGTAATATGAAATTCAATACAGCAAGGGAGTGTGAAATGCATCCAGGAATTAACTATGCATCAAAATTGAGCCTTCTCTTCAAAGGAAAAAGAGGGACAATTAGCAAAATAGGGGATTGAAACTGTACATAGATAGCTAGATAGATAGATAGAAGGATAGATAGAGAGACAGATAAACAGATAGATATAGATAAATATGTGATGGAACACTATTGTTTTATTAGAAATCAGGAAGGATGGGATTTCAGAGAATCTTGGAAAATTTTGCATGAATTTATGATGATTGAGATACGCAAAAACAGAAAAACTTTGGACACCCTAACAACAACATGGGGCGATGATCAACCTTAATGGACTTGCTCAATCCAGCAGTGCCATGCTCAGGGACAATTTTAGGGTATCTGTGATGTAGAATACCATCTGTATTCAGAGAAAGAATTGGGAAGTTTACAGAAAGACCAAAGGTTATTTTCTTCAATTTTTAAAATAGTTGTCTTATGTACTACATAATTTTGCTATCTCTAATATCTAAATTCTTCCACAATGATGTGTTTTTTTTCTCTCAACACATTCAATTTTGATTAATACACATCATTGAAACAATGTAAAGATTATCAGATTGCCTTCTGTTGGAGGGAGGAGGGGACAGAAGGAAGGGTGGGGGGAAATTGTAAACTCCCAAACCTTGTAAAAATGATTGGTAGAAATTTCTATTGTATATAATTGGAAAACAAATAATATATATATATATATATATATATATATATATATATATATATATGTATGTATATGTATATTTTAAAAAATAGAATCATAGGAAAAGGAATAATAATAAAATTAGAAAACATATATTTACTAACAAAACAATACAAAGGTAAAGGCCCTAGGCATATGTATCAATTTAAACATTTTTTCTTCCCCTTTCTCCCATTGTATCATTATTTCTGATTGCCCAATTAACATCCAAGCATCCTATAATTTTCATTTAAATTTTTTTTATTAGATTTGTCCTTCTCCTGTGTTTACTTTTATTCAGGTTAGATATGCACTCTTATCATTTGACTTCTAAACTATCTTTAATAAAGTTTACTGATTTATTTTTAGATCCAAGTTTTAAGTATATAAAATATAATTTTCTGTAATTAATCTCTTTAACTTAAACTGAAAAGGTATATCTATATTTCACTTAATTGATTTACACTTCCCCAAGAACCTATAACAACCTGAAAGCAATTGATTAGACACAAAGGCTTATAAAAGAGTTTGGTACATAAGAATTACTTGAACAAAAGTTTTCTAAAGGTTCATTTATGTAGTTACTTCTATCTGAAACTAGCCATCAGAACTCCCTTATTTGATGCATAAGGCTAATCAATACCAGGTGAAGAACACTTTGTTATCATCTATTGGCCAAAATTCACTTGTTCGATTGATTATTAAATAATTTAGCTTCATAAAGGAAGTGCTACTCTGGCCTAACTCAGGAAGGTTTGTGCCAAATTCAGACTAATGTTATTGAAAGCTTTCCATACAGTTTTCACACATTTGAAGAATGTGTTTAGGAATTTTTTCCCAATTATTGATATGAAATCTCGCCTTCTCTTGCCTTTTCTTTTATTTAAATAAAGTTTTTTATGTTACAATTTTGTAACTTTTATGTCATCAAGGCCCCATAAATCCCAAACTTAGACCCTCCTAAATCAAGACTATAAAATATATAGCTATTCTACTAATGAAGAAAATTATATATATATATATATATATATATATATATATATATATATATATATATAATAATCCCCAAGTTATATGGGCCAATAAAAGGTTTTTAGACTCTTTAAATTTGCCATATTTTAATTATTTAATTCTATTGAAGTTTAGTTTTTTAGGAACATATTTTCATACAAAACAACTTATAAATGTGTAGAAGTTCATTATGGGGAATATTTTTTTAAATATTGCTATGGGTTAAACAATAGATACAGGCTACAATTACTTAGTTGATATCAAAATTGAATTAGATATTTCAAAGACTATATTTACTGTGATAGGCAATTTGACAAGAAAAACTAGTTAGGTACTAAGCAATTCTAAATTTATTCCCCAATTTGCACCTTAACTTTGGTATCTTTGAACAAGTTATGACCTACATCAGATCAATTTTCTAAACAGTGTGGAAGCACTAGGGAACTATTAATATATTGGAGTTATTTATAATGTTGGCACAGTAATCTGTAAAACTAATTACTCCTTAAATAATCACTAAAAATATACCAAAGACTCTCAAGAAAGGTGCATTTGGAAAGTTAGATTTTACCACTAAGGAAAAATTTATCACTTTTGATTATGATTCCAGTCAAATTAACTATGTAATTAAAAATGGACAGGAGAATTAATATGAGTAAATAATTCTTTTTTTTAAAGTTTTCTTAATAATTTTGATTGTAGAATTCACAATTGATAGGAAAATGAAGACTGCTTAGTAGAATGATGAGATATAATGATGCTTTCTTTCCTTTCATCTTTTCTATCTTTGGACAGGAGTTAGTTTGTCATTAGAATGAAATAGGCAAATGATTAGAAACTGCTGTTTTTTTATTCAATTAGTAATTACAATATCCAAAATAATTTCCCTCTTTTGGATAATGCAGAATCAACTAGGTATAGAAAACTATTTTTTAAAAATCTCATCAGCACTTCTTGTGTCAAATTCACTGCTTAGGTTAGATTATAAGTCTAGTCAATCAATTCTCTCATCTCTAGAAGGTTCCCTACTATTAAGTTTTAAAATATTTAGAGTATTATGCATAATAATGAAGACTTTGAAAATCTCTCTTTTGTTCATCAAGTATTCACTGGGAACTCTGTCAGGTATTATAGGAAAAAATATCCTGGATATTGATTAAATTTGTCTTTATACCTTATAATCTAGGAATCTTCAGGACTTCTCTGTCATTAACACTTCATGTCATAGCACTAGTATATGATTCCTCCTTCAACACCTGTATCTTTTTTATTCCTCAATAGAATTTAAGCTCTTTAAGCAAAAAGGATTGTCTCAGTTGCTTGTAACTAATGTTCTGTTTAACATAGAATAAGTGTTGAATAAATATTTTATCTATCCATATATGTTTCATTGATCAATTCTTATCACTACTTAGTTTGTTCAATTCAAATAATTATTTTTTGTATGTTACATGGCAAACCATTTTAGATGGTATAAAGAAATTATATGATTAGCTTTAGAAATATACTCATTTATTGGGAAAATATTAAAGGGCTATAATTTTCTTAGTACTTGACTTTTTTGATAGAAGGAGAGTAAGAAATGAAGAGAGTGGGAAATAAAGAAATTAATGATGGAAAAACAAAGGAAAGAAGGAAGAATAGAAGGGAAAAATGAAGAAAGCATAAGGGAAGACAGAAAACAAACAATTTTAAAAATACTGCAATTATCAGTCTAAGTGATACAGTGGACAGAGCATTGGCTTTTAATTCAGGACAGAAGTTCAAATCCAGTCTCAGACATTTGTCATTGTTTTTTTTTCTTTCATTAGTTCTGTTCATGGATTAGAAGTGACATCAAACTCCCCCTAAATTTCTAGTTTTTTTGCAAACATAAGACAAGAAGTATTTTCTTTCCAAAGCATCAAAATGTTGTTGCATTGTTAATCAGAGAAAGTCTTCATCTAAATCTAATCACATAATTCCCTTTGGGAATTTGAAAATTATGTTCCACTGCTCTGGGGCAAAAAATCTCAGAAAATGGAAATAAAATTTGATCTTCAAAGAAAACACTCAAGAGATGTGTAAAAAGGTTAATTGAAAGAAAATTGTTGGTCATTAAGAACAAATATTCTGCATCCCTACAAGGGAAGTCAATATTTGAAACTCTTGAGTCATTTGAAAGGAACATAATTAGACAGTGACTGTGGGTTCATATTGATCATGATTTGATTATTTGTTTTAATTCATGAGAGTTGTACTTCTATTGCAATTGTTGGAAGGAGGGTACTTGAACAGAGTGTATGGGGAGTGATGAGAATATGATAATGCTTATGGCTCATGAGAATTTTGCTTTTATCAGGATAGTTGAAAGAAGTATAATTTGATAGAGGGTATGGATACAATACAATTAGTATATGAATAAAATTATTATACTGAGAATAAAATGTAAGAATTAGATGAAAATTGGCACTGCAGGAAGAGACACAAAGGACCTATTATAGTAGAAGGAAAGAAAGGAGAGTGTGAACATTGAGTAAATCTTATACTCAAAAGATTTGGTGCTAAGAGGGAATAATATAAGAGTTTATGTCTAAAGAAAGGGGACAAGGAAACATGAAGCATGCAATAATCAGAAACAAAGCATTGGTAAGTAGAGATAAGGACAAAGGAGAAGAAAGTTATATAAGAGGATGATAGGATGGGGGAAATAAAAACATTTTTATACAAAAAAAATCAATGAAACCAAGATTAGAAGGAATGTTGTTAACTGGGAAACAATTTTCATAGTTAGTATTTCTTAAGAAGGACTCATTTTTTTAAATAGAAAGAGAAATAAGTCAAATTTATAAGAATAAAATAATTACTCAGTTTATAAATTGTCAAAGGATAAGATCAGTAGTTTTAAGATAAAGAAATTAACATTATCTATAGTCATTTTAATAAGGTCAAAAATTATTAATGATTAAAGGCAAATTAAAGTAACACTGAGGTGTCACATCCTATTAGATTTGATAAAATGGCACAAAAACAAATTTAATCAGTGATGAAGAGGTTAGGGGAAAACTATGGCTGTTGCTGGAGTGATGAATTTATCCAATTACACTAGAAAGAAGTTTGGAACTATGTACAAAGAGCAATAAAACTGTACTTATACCATTTGATTGAGGATTACCACTATTCAATCAATATCCCCCCAAAATAAAAAAAGATGAAAATGCCCACATTCACAAAAAAAATTCATAGCAGCTCTTTTTGTAGAAGCAAATAATTAGAAATTGAGGCAATGTCCATCAATTGGGAAATGACTGAAAAAAATTATTTATATAAAAGTTTTGTTCTGTAAAAAATTATAATTAGTCAGAATTTAGAAAATCTTGGAAAAACTTGCATGAACTGATGCTGATTGAAGTGAATAGAATCAGGAGAAAATTGTACATATTAACAGTAACATTGTGAAATGATCAACTATGATGGATGTAGAACCTCTCAGAAGTTCAGTGATCAAGGAAAACCCTGAGAGACAAGTTATGGAAAATTTCATCAACATCCAGGGGGGAAAATGGAATGTTAATGCACAACAAAGCCTACCATGGTCAATTTTTAAACCTTTTTTGTTTCTCTCTCATGGTATTTTCTCTACCTAAGTTCTAATAATTCTTTCAAAATATGTCTAATGTGGAAATGTGTTAACATAATTATATATGTATAACCTACATCAGATTATTCACTGTAAAGCATAGGTGGGAGATAAGAGAGGATGCAAAAATTGGGAAAAATAATGGAAAAATAATAGGTATTGAAACCATCCTCGAGGCTGGGCTGACTCAGATATGTGAATCAGAAAAGTCAACTCAAGTCAAGTTCAACGGAATCAAATTGAGTGCTCCTTGATACCTAGGCAAATTTCTCCTCTTTTAACATAATATAATGTAAAGATAGTTTTCAACTATTCAGTTTTGAAGATTTTGAGTTTGGATTTCTATTCCCTTCATTTCTTCCCTCTTGCTTTCCCAGAGTAGTAAGCTATGTGATATAGGTTATGTGTATACAATCTTGTCAAGTATATTTCCATATTAGTCATATTCTGAAAGAAGCACCAGAAAAAGGGCAAAATTATGAGAAAGAAAATTAAAACTAAAAAATGAAAATAACATAGTTCTATCTGCATTCAAACTACATAGTTCTTTCTCTAAATGTGAATATTTTTTTTTCCATCAGGAGTCATTTGGGGTTGTCTAGGATGATTGTTTTGCTGAGAAGAGGTAAATCTGTCACAGCAGAAGTTCATGGAAGTCTTTCAGGTTGTCTGAAATCCATCTGTTCATCATTTCTAATAGAACAATACTATTTCCTTACATTCATATACTACATGTTCAATCATTCCTCAACTGATGGGCAGTCCTTGTATTTTCAATTCTTTATTATCACAAAAAGAAGTGCTAAATTATTTTTGTACATTTGGGGCATTTTTTTCCTTATGATGTCTTTGGGATAGGAACTTAGTAGTGGTATTGATGGACCAAATAGCATACACAGTTTTACAACCTTTTGGGAATAGTCCAAATTTCCAGAGTGGTGGGATCAGCTCACACTGCACTAATGCATTAGTATTGCAATTTTCTCACATTTACTCTAGAATCTATCATTTTCATTTTCTGTCATATTAACCAGTATGATTAGGATAAAGTGATATTTTCAGAGTTGTTTGAACTTGATTTTTCTAATCAATAATGATTTAGAGAACTTCATATGGTTATAAACAACATTACTTCTTCGAAGTTTGCCTCTTCATATACTTTGACCATTTATCAATTGTGGAATGACTTAGATTCTTATAAATTTGAATCAATTCTCTATATTTTAGAAATGGGACTTTTATTAGAAAAACTGACTAAAATTTGCTTTTTTCAAATTTCTATTTTTCTTCTAATCTGGGTTTGTCTTGTTTATTCAAAAACTATTTAATTTTGTGAAGTTAAAAGTATACGTTTTGTATTTCATGAAGTTCTGTATCTCTTATTTAGTCATAGATATCCTTAGATCTGACAAGTAAAATATTCCTTTCTCTCCTAATTTTTATATGATATAAATCCTTCCTTATTAATCAAGTATACATATCAACTTTACCTTGGTATATAGGGTATGATATTTTAATGTATTCCTAGTTTCTGCAATACTCTTTCCAGTTTCCCAGCACTTTTTGTCAGATAGAAATTCTTATCCCAGAAGCCGGAGTATTTGCAATTTACTTCTATAGCTAACAGATTACATTTATCTACCACTCTATAACTTAGCCATTGAATATTAATTTTCATGATTAACATTTTATTTTGTAGTTTTAGTACAAATCACCTTCCATTTTAATGGTTTTGTTATTAATTCCCCTTAACATACTTAACCTCATTTTTTCTAGATTTTTGAATTATGCTTTCTTCTAATTTTAAAAAATAATTTTGATAATTTCACTGGTATATCACTTAATAAATAAATTAATTGAAATATACTGTCATTTTTATTATATTTGGTCTGCCTACCAATGAACAATTGACTTTTTTGGCTTAGATTGGACTTTTTCCATGTAGAAAAAATGTTTTATAATTATGTTCACATAGTTCATGCATTTGTCTTAGCAGGTAGACTCTCATGTATTTTATAATGTATGCAGACACTTTAAGTGGAATTTCTCTTTCTATCTCTTCTAACTTTACTTTGTGATATGTAGAAATTATGATGATTTGTGTCAGTTTATTTTATGTCCTGCAACTTGACTTAACTTCTTTATTTTTTTCAACCAATACTTTTTCTATTTGATTCTCTAGTATACCACACTGTAGGATATCATCATGTTATCTGCAAAGATAGTTTGTTCCTCAATGTCTATTCTAATTTCTTAAATTTCTTTTTTTTCTTTTATTGCTAAAGTTTTAATTTTAGTATAATACTGAATAACAGTGATAATGAGCATCCTTTTTTTTATCCTGATCTTATTGGAAATATGTCTAGCTTACCCAATTTCATACAAACTTTGTTGATAGTTTTAGATATAATGGCTTGTCTTGAAGAAAAATTTCATTTTTTCTATGTTTTCTAGTTTTGTTGTTATTTTTAAATAGGAATGCATGTTGTATTTTGTCAAAAGAATTTTCAGCATTTGTTGAGATAATTATACTGACGGTTTTCTTTATCCTGAACAAGGCCTATATTCCTTTTACAAAACTGTTCTGGTCATAGTGTATTTTCTTTTTTCCTTTTTTTTTTTATTCATAGTGTCTTCTCCTGGTAATAACTTGCTGTATAATCCCTTTGCTAACTTTATATGCTAACATTTACAAAGTTTCCATCAACATTAATTAGGAAAATTGTTCTATAATTTTCTTTGTCCAATTTGGTTCTTCATGATTTATTTGTATTGCAAATACAATATTTTTATTGTAAACACATATTTGTATTATAAAAGGAATTTGGCAGGGTCCCTTCACCTATTTTTTCGAAATAGAATTAAATTTTCTCTGAAAATTTGGTTCAAATCCTTTGTAAATCCATCTGGTTCTGTAGTTATTGCTTTATCTCTTTTTTTCAGAAAGTATTATATAATTTCTCTTTCTAAAATGGGCTTGTTTCTGTTAAGCTAAGCAATTTTATGTTTTTGTTAATAGTCAATCATTTCACTAAGATTTCCCTTTATTTTTATAATCCTTTTTTGAACTCTTCTAAGAGTATTCTTGGTCTTGACACCAATTAATATTTTCCTCTGAATGTTCATTTAAAGAAATTTTGATAGTGTTGTCATCTTCTAAGTTTGCATTTGGATCTTCTCTGTTGCCTTTGTAGGTTCCTATGATAAGGTCTCTTTTCTTTTTCTTAGTCATTTCTGGAAATGAAATGAGATCATTGTGTCCAGTATGAGAAATTCTATCACACTCAATTGATAAAAAAAAAGATTAGGCTATTCAGAACAATACAATGATCCAAAATTATTTCAAAGGACTCCTAATGAAAATTTTTATTCACCTCCAGAGATAGAATTGATGAAGCTTGAGTGCAAATTGAAATATCATTGTCTTGTTTTCTTTCCTTTTTATGCTGTTTTGGGAATATGGTATTTATAGAAATATATTTTTGTATTGTTTTGTATGTATTATTGATATATCATTGTTCTAAGTGATTGGAGGAAGTGGGAAGAGAGAGAATATAGAACTTAAGATTGAAATAAATGTGTTTGAAATAAACAGAAAAATTTTCTGATATAGCTAAATAAATTTTCTTTTGCTAATTGTTTAATCATTCATGAGTTTTAATATTTTTTCCAATATTTAATTTAAATTCCTGGGGGACTGACTTGAGTCAGACACAATCCAAAAAGCAAGGAATTTTCTAAGATTACTTGAAATAATGATTCAATTCATTAACTTGGATTCTTATTTTATAGTTCAATTGGTGCCCCTGAAACTTCAAGATCTCTTTATGAAATGACCTCTAATAGAATGACCATGAGTTTTATTTTACCAAATGTGAGTTAATAGTGACTAGAAAAATATTTAGTAAAAAAAAGCAATTAGTTTTCAACAACTAACATATTATCTAAGCTATTGTTATAACAAAATTACACATACCTCCTTCCAAATCCTTTTGGCATCCTCTTCCCTATACTGTTTTGGTCTTTCAGAGAGGAGTTAGATATAGGAGTTTCTATATACAATTATTCTAGCATGTTTATGTGCAAAAGTGACATTACTATCAGACAAGTCCTCTTCTTAGTTAATGCTGGGCTGTGTCTTGAGGATTATTTGCTATTGTTTCAAAAATCATTCTTTAGCTAGCTTCAAAACTCATTATGTACCTCAACACCTAGATTCTTGGCCCTCCTTTCTTGACCTTTGAAACTCCCAAGGTCATAATAGACAAGAAAGGATGAAATATTCCTTTCACAGGCCATATGTTGATCTCAGAGTGAAAAAAGTCAAGACCTCCCATTTTACAAAATTATCTATCACTAGGTGTCATTCTTAGAGGAGTCAACCCAGGAGTAGAACTTAATTGAAAAAGCCAGTAAAAGGAAATTTCAAGTCATCCATTTAACAAACTTGAGCTCCACATAGTCCTACAAACCTTCCTTCCCAATAACTTCCCCAATCTAGGGACCAATTTGATACAGATTGCACATATAAAAATGAATTTAGCATAGGCCCACATTAGTGATTTATGAAAGAAGAATTTGAATTAAGGGAAGAAAAACAGAAGAAAAAAGGGGGGGAAAGCATAAAAGAAATATTAAAAAGTGAACATAATACAATTTGTTCATTGCATTAAAATTCCTTAGTTGTTGTTGTAGCTTTCCTCTGGATGTGGAAGGCATTTTTCATAACAGGAATGTTCATGATCACTGCACTGATGAGAGAAGGTACATTCATCAAAGTTGATCATCTCACAATGTTGCTATTAAAAAAATAGGATATTGTTGTTCTCTCACTTCATTCAGCATCAATTCATGCAAGTTTTTCCAGGTTTTCATAAAGGGCAGCAATGTATGATTTCTTTCAAAAGAATAGCATGCAATCACATTACTAAACCATAATTTGCTCAGCCATTCCCTAATTGAAAGGCATCCCCTCAATACCCAATTACTTGCCACTACAAAAAGAGGTGCCATAAATATTTTTGTATTTGTGAATTATTTCCTCTTTTTTAATGATCTTTTTTGAATATAGAATTGGCATGACTAGATCAAAGGCTAGGTCCAATTTTATTGCCCTTTGGGCATAGTTCAGAATTATTCTCCAGAATGGTTAGATCAGTTTAGAGCTGTTCCACCAGAGCATTAGTGTCCAAGTTCACATTCTCTCAAACACTCATCATTTCCCTTTTTTGTCATTTTAGTCAAACTGATAGGTGTAGGATGGTAACTCAGATTTTTTTTTTAATTGAACACAATAAACTTTGATCTTCATTTAAATTCTACAGTTCCTTCTCTGAATATGAATGGTATTTTCTATCACAAGTTTTTGGAACTTGTCTTTGATTATTGTATGGCTGAAAGGAACAAGTCATGGTTGATCATCAACCCATGTTATTAACATGTATAACATTTGTCTTATTCTGTTCATTTCACTCAGCATCAGTTCATTCAAGGGTTTCCAGGATTTTCTTAAAACCCATTCCTCATGATTTCTAATAGAACATTAGTGTTCCATCTTGTACATATACCACAATTTGTTTAGTCATTCCCCAATTGTTGGACATCCCCTTAGTTTCCAACTTCTTGCCACTATCAAAAGTGCTACTATGAATATTTTTGTAAAAGTGGGATTTTTGCCCTTTTTCATGATCTCTTCAGGATATAGTCCCAGCAGTAGTATTGCTGGATCAAAGGGATTGCAATTTTATTGCCCTTTGGTAATAATTCCAAATTGCTCTCCAGAAAGGTTGAAACAGTTCACTTCTCCACCATCAATGCATTAGTTTTCCCATATTTTTGTGTCCCCTCTAACATTGATCATTTTCCTTTCTGGACATATTGAACAATCTGAGAGGTGTGAGGTAATACCTCAGAGATGTTTTAATCTGCATTTCTCTATTCAATAATGATTTAGGGGAAGTTTTCATATGACTGTTGATAACTTTAATGTTGGTGTTTCTGAACTATTTTTTCATATCTTTTGATCACTTATCAATTGGGGAATGACTTTGTTTTATAAATTTGATTCAGTTCTTTATATATTTTATAAATGACACTTTTATCAGAAATACTAGTTGTAAAAATTGTTTCCCAACTTACTGCTCTACTATAATAGGTTCTTTGTGCCTCTTTATGTGATCCAATGAATCCTCTAATGCTTCTGCCTTCTTTTCCCAGGATAATCCTGCTTCTCATGTCTTTCTTTATATTTGTCTTGTTGTACCCTATCAAAGTATAGTCCTTTCAACTTTCCAAAAGAATTTAAATTCCCAAGGTTTTTCATAATCCTTTCACATTCATACCCTGAATCCAAATATGCTCCCTTCAAGCGTTCCATTAAAAATACAGTTCTCAAGAGTCTTCATTATCAATCACATTATAATCAATTTATATGTATCCCCTCTATCAAAGTATACTCCTTCCAACTCTCCCAATAGAAATATAACTCTCATGAACTAAAGTAACATCACATCCTATTCAATTTATACCACACCCTCTGTTTAGGTAGGCTCCTTTCAACTATCTTAATAGAAATACAGTTCTTAAGTGTTCTAAGTATTATATTCCCATGTAAAGATACACACAGTTTAGTCTCACAAGCATATTTTTTTTCTTTTCCACTTATTGTTTTTGTATTTTATTTTATTTGAAGATCAAATTTTCTCTTCACTACAGTCTTTTCATGACGTAAGTTGAAAAATTCCTCAATTTTGTTGAAAATTTGTCACTATGTGACTTCCTCTCAGGGCTTCCCACAAGAGTATAGTTCTAAAAACAAAAGTAATGAGTCAGTCTATATTCCAGAGGGATAGAATCAAAAGAAAACTGAGAAAAATATTCATTTTTTCAGCTAAGAACAATAGTGACTCCCAGTAAAAAAAAGATCACCAGCAGGTTATATTTTCCAAATGTAAAGGGTCCAGAGGTTAAGTGGTTTGTAGTGTGAAGTGCTATTAGAAGCAAAAAAAAAATATACATTTCCCCAAAAAATTCACAGATGAAAAGGAAAAAATGATAAAGATATATATATATATATATATATATATATATATATATATATATATAAACCAGTAAAACTTATTTATAAGTCCTAGGTAACTTAAAGGGTCCTCTTTTTCAGAAATGTCAAACTTCTTCCCTTTTGATGTTGATTAAAGCTATACCTAACTGCAATGTATTGGAAAAAGTTTAACAGAATAAATAGAAATAAAAGACAATAAAATATTAATGTTATTTTCTAAGTCAACATATAACTACAGACATGAAATTTAACAGCAGTGACTATGAGGAAATTGAGATTTAGAAATAATCATGTGAAAACTAGATATTCATATTCAACATTCCAAAGGAAGATTTTTATAAGATTAAATGTTTTAACATGTCTAAATATTGAGATAAACAATCAAAAAGGTTGATACTGAATAAGCAACAAAAGGAATTAAAACACACATGTTAAGTAGCAGACAGACATTAAGAGAATGATAGTAAATTCATAGATGGAAGGGTTAAGCTTTTCAAAAAGCAATTAGACACAAAAAAATTAAAAGGGAGATTGTGTTCTAAAATAAGACATATATGGGCAGCTAGGTGGTTAGGTGGATAGAGTATTGGCCCTGGAGTCAGGAGGACCTGAGGCTGATTAATAATTACCTTAGCTGTGTTATCTTAGGCAAGTCACTTAACCCCAGTGTTTTGCAAAAACAAAAACAAATAAAATAAAATAAAGACATATTGTTATTCAGAACAAATAAATGTAAAAATAAATAAACTGAACTTTACCAACTACTTGGAATTCTTTCCTGTCCTATCTCTGCCTCCATTATGAAAGAAGTAATTTCTCCAGATGTTCAGTATTAATGTCTTAATTATCTTTTGTTAATCTCTAATGTTTCTTTTTTAATTTGTTCTTCTCCAATAGAAAGAGATAAAGGATTATCTTTTGACTTTCTTTGTATTCCCATTATTTAATACAGTGTCTGTAAGAGAACATTTCTTTAACAAAGAATGGTGAACTTACATTTAATGAAATATTAATATAAGCTTTTAGATATTAAAAGAAACAAAATTAATTCAATTAGCATTTATTATGTATGACACCATGGCAAGTATTATAACTTTATTGAATCTGTATCTTTATTTGAAAAAAGGGCAATAGAAATAGAAAATACCTCAAATATTTGATAAAATGTTTAAATGAAATTAAAAAAATTTCAAAGAATTCATAATCATTTTTATGCAGATCCCAACTCATTTGGGACTATCAACTTTGTGAAAATTATGGCCATATTCTCTCACAAGTTCATCACAACATGGTGGAGACTTTATTTGATTTCTCCAAATTTTTCATTATTCCAATGAACTTCTCTATACTCATCTATTACATTTATTTATGTTGAACTATTTTCAAATTTTAAAATCCTAAATAAATAATAATAATAATCATTGTCATCATTTGTAAGAATTATTTTCACTTTATGCATAAATAAACTTTGAATTGAGTAGTTTGGATAAGTATTTTTTTTCTAATTTTCAGGCTTGCCTGAAGACTCACATTCACTTCATTTCTTCCATCCTTAATAGATTTACTGTGTCAATAGAATCAAATCACACAAGCTTCAGGGAATATAGACTATCTAAGGCTTAACTGTTAAATCCTAACTGAAAAATTACACCAAAATTAAATATTTTATAATTTATATTGGAATATAATGACCCCCTCATGCAGTGGGTGACCAGTTTTTTAGGATGGTTTGGTCTCTCTTGAAGAACAGAGAAATTTGATTTCCACTTAAATACTAACTGCAATTTTCATCTATTTTTCCCTTTTTCATGACCTCCACTGATTCACCACTCTAATTCTTGGCCAATATCAGACAATTTTGATGAATGATGCTTTATAATATAATTTTAGATCTATAGAGCTAAGCCACATTCTTATGAACTTTTTTGTTGATTTCCTGGAAATTTGATATTCAGTTATTACAAGAATAATAAATTATGATCAAGTAGGATTTATGCCAGTAATGCAGGCTTAGTTAAATATTAGGAAAACTATTAGTATTATTAATTTTATCAATAACAAAGCTATCAGAAATCATATGATTATATTAATAGATGGTGGAAAAACTTTTGATAAAATACAGCACTAATTCCTACTAAAAATACTAGAGAGTATAGGAATAAATGGATTGTTCCTTAGAATAATAAGCAGTATCTATCTGAAACCATCAAGAAGCATCAAATACAATGAAGACAGGCTAGAGGCATTCCCTATAAGATCAGTGATGAAACAAGGATGCCCGTTATCATCCCTACTATTCAATATTGTATTAGAAATGTTAAATTCAATGATAAGAGAAGAAAAAGATACTGAAGGAAATAGAATTTATAAGGAAGAGACAAAACTCTCACTTTTTGCAGATGACATGATGATAAACCTAAAACCCCCCAAAAAAATTATCTAAAAAAACTACTAGAAATAATTAGCAACTTTAGCAAAATCACAGGATATAAAATAAGCCCTCATAAATCCTCAGCATTTCTATATATGATTAGCAAGAAGCATCAAAAAGAGCTAGAAACAGAAATCTCATTCAAAGTTACCTCAGACAATATAAAATAGCTGGGAGTCTACCTGCCAAGGCAGACTCAAAAACTTTTTGAAAACCATTACTAAACACTTCTCACACAAATAAAATCAGAGTTAAATATCTGGGAAAACATCAACTGCTCATGGATATGTCGAGCTAAAATAATAAAAATGACAATTCCACCAAAACTAAACTACTTATTTAGTGCCCTTTCGATTAATATTCAAAAAAGAATGTTAATGACTTAGAAAAATTGTAAGTAAATTCAGATGCAGAAATAAAAAGTCAAGAATTTCCAGGGATTCAATGAAAAAAAGTGCAAAAGAAGGTGACTTAGTCTTACCAGATCTATAATTTTATTATGAATCATGAGTCATCAAAACATCTGGTATTGACTAACAACAGAGTGGTGGATCAGTGGAATAGACTAGGTACAATAGCTGGAAATGATTGTAGTAATCTGCTGTTTGATAAACTGAAAGAGTCCAGCTATTGGAATAAAAACTCTCCCCTAGATAATTATTGGCAAAATAGGAAGTTAGTATGGAAGAAAATTGGATTATATCAACACTTCAAACCTTATACCAAGATAAGATCAAAATGGATACAGGATTTAGAAATAAAAAACAATATCATAAGCAAACTAGAAGATCAAGGAGTGGTTTACCTGTCAGATCTATAGAAAGGGAAGCAGTTTATGACCAAGAAAGAGATGGAGAGTATCATTAAAAACAAACTAGATAATTTTGATTACATTAAATTAAAAAGCTTTTGCACAGATAAAAACACTGTAACCAAGATCAAAAGAAATGTAGTAAATTGGGAAACAATATTTATAACTAGTATTTCTCACAAAGGATTCATTTCCAAAATATACAGAGAAGTGGGTCAAATTGTCAAAAAAAACAGAAAACAAAACCCAAGTCATTCCTTAATTGACAAATGGTCAAAGGTTATGCAAAGGCAATTATAGATGAGGAAATCAAAGTGATCCACAGTCATATGAAAAATTGCTCTAGACCATTGCTTATTAGAGAAATGCACATTAAATTATCTCTGAGGCACCACCTTAAACCTCTCAGACTAGCCAATATGACCAGAAAGGACACTGATCAATGTTGGAAGGGACATGAGAAATATGGGGCATTAATACATTATTGATGGAGATGTGAACTCATACAAACTTTTGGAGAGCAATTTGGAATTATGCCCAAAAGGCAACAACAATGTGCATATCCTTTGATCCAACAATACCCCTACTAGGTCTATACTCTGAAGAGATTATGAATAAAAGGTAAAAACATCATTCAAACAAAAGTATTTGTAGTGGCAAATAATTGAAAATTAAGTAAATGCCTTTCATTTGGGGAATGGCTTAAAAACCTGTAGTATATGTATGTCATGGAACACTATTGTTCTATTAGAAATCAGGAGGGATGGGAATTCAGGGAAGCCTGGAAGGGCTTGTATGAACTGATGCTGAGGAAGATAAGCAGAACCTGAAAAACATTGTATATGCTAACAGTAACATGGGAGTGATGATCAAACTTAATGGACTTGTTCATTGCATCAGTGCAACCATCAGGCACAATTTTAGGATGTCTGTGATGGAGGATACCATCTGTATCTAGTGAAAGAATTGTGGAGTTTGAACAACGACCAAAGACTATCATCTTTAATTTTAAAACCTTTTATCTTATTAGGCAATGATGCTATCTCCTATACTTTATTTTTTTCTTAAGGATATGATTTCACTCTCATCACGTTTATCTTAGATTATTGTATACCATGGAAACAATGTAAAGATTAACAGACTGCCTTCTGTGGGGAGGTGGGAGGAGGGAAGCAAGACTAGGGCAAAAATTGTAAAATTCAAATTCAATGAAATCTTTCTAAAACAAAAAAAAAGAAAAAAAAGAAGTTCTAAATTCAGCTTAAGAAGTTAAAATTTATTCTATAAGACAGTTCATGCACTATGAAAAAGGTTAACTTTTTTTTAAGTTATTACAGAGAAAAAAAATTAGGGAAGTTTTGATCTTGCTCCTATTGTCACACCAAGGAAAGTAGATACTGGACTGGAAACACTCAGAAGGCAAGAATTTTAAAACAATGATTTAAAAACTATTAATTTTCTTATTTTATCCCATATTATCTCTATTTCCATGGAAACAAGGCCAGAACGGCAAAAAACAACTGGCTTTGAGAATACTTTACAGATTTTCAGTGTTATATTTTTCTAAAGGAAGTATAAGTTTTAATAAGCAAAATATTTTCCCAGAATTTAATCAAAAGTTAAATTGTTTTAAAATCATTACATACAATTTGATACTGAATAGAAATCTAAAAAGGGAATTATTTGCATTGTTTTAGAACTTGAATCTAATGAACTTATTAGGACTTTGGAATTCCTACCTGAATGTTTATTCATTAAGTTCAGATAAGCAAGATGATACCAAACATAAGTGTTTACAGATAATGAAAATTTTCTCTACCCTATTGATGATGAAATTTGGGAAGCTGCCATCCTGCTATCACAGAGCTTTGAGAAATCATCATTTCTTTGTCAGAATAAAAATATATAATCCTGAAGAAAGACTAGTGAAAAATAATAAATTTGTATGACCCACTCATTAAGAAACATTTCTTCTGACTGGTAGCAGCATGCTATATAAATATTACAAGTAACAATTGGCTCCAATTTTTTTTAGGTTTTTGCAAGGTAATGGTGTTAAGCAGCTTGCCCAAGGCCATACAGCTAGGTAATTATTAAGTGTCTGATACTGGATTCGAACTCAGGTACTCCTCACTACAGGGCCAGTGCTCTATCCACTGCACCACCTAGCAGCCCCTAATTGGTTCCAATTCTATATAAACTCTTTGGGAAAATAGTGAAGATGGAACTCTGTCTAACTGTTTTTAAGACACCAATATGGTGTTAATAGCCAAGCCAGGAAAAGTTAACAGAGAGAAAAAAAATTATAGACCTATCTCCCTAATGAATATAAATACAAAAATTTTAAATGAAATATTAAGAAAATGATTACGAGAAGTTATCACTAGGATAATACATTATGACCAAGTAGGATTTATCCCAGGAATGCAGGGCTGGTCAATATTAGGGAAACTGCTAGTATAATTGATTATGTCAATAACAAAGCTATCAGAAATCATATGACTATATCAATACATACTGAACAAGCTTTTGACAAAATATAGCACCCATTCTGACTAAAAACACTAGAGAGTGTAGGAATAAATAGATTGTTCCTTAGAATAATAAGCAGTATCTATCTGAAACCATCAATAAGCATTATATGCAATGGCGGTAAGCTAGAGGCATTCCCAATATGATTAAGGGTGAAAGAAGGATGCTGGATATCGCTACTACTATTCAATATTGTATTAAAAATTTTAGCTTCAGCAATAAGAGAAGAAAAAGAAATTGAAGGAAAAAGAATTGAGAAGGAAGAGATAAACCTCTCACACTTTGCAGATGACATAATGGTATACTTAAAGAATCCCACCAAATCATCTAAAAGACTCCTAGAAATAATTAGCAACTTTAGCAAAGTCATACGATATAAAATACAGCCTCATAAATCCTCAACTTTTCTATATATAACTAGCAAAATACAGCAGAAAGAACTAGAATAAGAAATCCCATTCAAAGTAAACTCAGACAATATAAAATACCTGCCAAGGCAGACTCAGAAACTTTTTGAAAACAATTACAAAACACTTCTCACACAAATAAAATCATATTTAAATAACTGGGCAAATATCAACTGCTCATGGTTAGGCCAAGCTAATATAATAAAAATGACAATTCTACCAAAAGTAACTACTGGTTTAGTACCCTACCAATCAAAATTCCAAAAAATTAAATACTTTAATGAGTTAGAAAAAAATTGTAAGTAAATTCACATAGAGAAAAAAAAGTCAAGAATTTTCAGGGATTTAATGAAAAAAAAGGGGCAAATGAAGGTGGATTAGCCTTATCAGATCTAAAATTATATCATAAAGCATCAGTCATCAAAACTAGTTGGTATTGGCTAAGAATTAGAGTGGTGGATCATTAGAATATAGTGGAGGAAATGATTATACTAATCTGCTGTTTGATATAGCCAAAGAGTCCAGTTTAGGGGATAAAAATTCTCTCTCTGATAAAAACTGTTGAGAAAATTGGAAGTTAGTATGGCAGAAACATGGATTAGATCAACACCTCGCACTCTATACTAAGAAAAGATCAAAACGGATACAGGTTTTAGATATAAAAAATATATCATAAGCAAACTAGGAGATAAATGAAAAGTTTACCTGTAAGATGCATGGAAAGGGAAGAAGTTTATGACCGAGGAAGAGATGGAAAACATCATTAGAAACAAATGATAATTTCAATTACATTTAATTAAAAAGCTTTTGCACAGTGATAGCTAGGTGGCACAGTGCACAGAGCACCAGACACAGCATCAGGAGGAACTGAGTACAAATAAGGCCTCAGATACCTAATAATTACCTAGTTGTGTGATCTTGGACAAGTCACTTAACCCTATTGCCTTAAATTAAAAAAAAAATTAATCTTTTGCACAGGAAAAAAATACTTTAACCAAGATCAAAAGAAATGTAGTAAATTAGGAAACAATTTTTATAACTTGTATTTCTCACAAAGGAGTCATTTCTAAAATATACTGAGAACTGAGTCAATTTTTTTTAAAAAATCATTCCCTAATTGTCAAGTGGTCAAAAGATATGCAAAGGCAATTTACAGATGAGCAAATCAAAGTCATCCATATTCAATATGAAAAATTGCCCTGAATTATTACTTATTAGAGAAATGCAAATTAAAGCATATTTGAGGTACCACCTCATGCCTCTCAGACTGGCCAATATGATCAGAAAGGACATTGATCAATGTTGGAAGCGATGTGGGAAATTTGGGAAACCAATACATTATTGGTGGAGCTGTGAACTCATCCAACTTTCTGGAGAGCAATTTGGAACTATGCCCAAAGGGCAACAAAAATGTGCATATCCTTTGATCGAGCAATACTACTACTGTGTCTATACCCTGAAGAGATGATGAAATAGGGTAAAAATATCACTTGTACAAAAATATTCATAGTAGCCCTATTTGTGATGGCAAAGATTTGGAAATTGAGTGAATATCCATCCATTGTGGAATGGCTGAACAAATTGTGCTATATGTACACTATGATAGACTATTGTTCTACTGGAAACCAGGAGAGATGGGAATTCAAGGAGGCCTGTAAGGATTTGTATGAACTGATGCTGAGCGAGATGAGCAGAACCAGAAGAACATTGTGCACCCTAAGAGAAACATGTGGGTAATGATCAACCTTAATGGACTTGCTCATTCTAACAATGCAACAATCAGGAACAATTTGGGGGAATCTGCATTGGAGAATATCATCTGTATCCAGAGAAAAAAAATTGTGGATTTTGAAAGAATTCAACTTAGATCAATATATATATATATATATAGATATCTATATCTATATCTAATCTATATCTATATCTATATCTATATCTATATCTATATCTATATCTATATCTATATCTATATCTATATCTATATCTATATATCTATATATCTATATCTATATCTATCTATCTATCTATCTATCTATATATATATATATATATATATATATATATATATATATATATATATATATATATACCATGGGAGCAATTTAAAGACTAACTGACTGCCTTCTGTGGCGGGTGGGGGTGAGGTGGGGACAAGATTATGTGAAAGATTGTTAAATTCAAAATAAATTAATTCATTAAAATCATTACAAATGTGCTCTCAACTTTCTATCATGATAGTGAATAAGTGATTTGGTTTAAGATATGGTAATTGATATTTCTGCTGTTTTTTAATTTTACTAATAATCATTTTGCATTTATACTTTAAGTAATTATTTCCTCTTTTGAAATGATGTATGTCATTTGAATAGTATTAAATGTTTTGGAAAAGGAAACCATGAAATTTACAGAAAATAGTGATGTTGGAACAATCAATAGAATAAATGCAATATGAACTCAAACTAATATTATATATATATGATTGTACTATGTGTTTTATAAATCTATGCTTATATATATGCATAAATGCATATATATATATATATACACACACGAAAGTATAAAATTGCGTGCACTGAATTTAGAAGGGGAATAAAGTGGAACAAAACCAGAAAGACTGTAAAGGACTCAATTATGAAGATCTTTCAAAGTTAAGCAGAGGCCGTTATATTTTTTTGTCAGTTGTGGAGGAGAGATTTAAAATTCATTTAGTATTTTATTTTTCCCAGTTACATGCAAAACAATTTAACATATGATCTTAAGACTTTGAGCTCCAAATTCTCTCCCTTTCTTTCTAATCATCCCTATGCCCATCATTGAGAAAGCAAGCAATTCAATATTAATTATACATGCGTAGTCATGTTTCAAAGAATACAGACCAAAACAGTTCTCAAGAAAATATAATTAAAAATTATACTTAGATCTGTGTTCAGATATCATGTGTTTTTTTTATGAGGATTGATAATATTTTTCATCATAAGTCCTTCAGACTTCTTTTGGATAATTTTAATCCTGAAAAGAGCTTAAGTCATTCATGATTGATTATCTTTTTATATTGCTGTTTCTTTGTACACAGTACATTTCATTTTCTATCAGTTCACATAAAACTTTTCAAATTTTTCTGTGTGTAGCCAGCTCACCTTTTTTTTTAAATTTTATTTATTTAAGGCAATGGGGTTAATTGAGTTTCCCAAGATCACATTGCTAGATAATTATTAGCTTTCTGAGGCCAAATTTGAATTTAGGGCCTCCTGACTCCTTGGATGTTGCTCTATCCACTGTACTACCTAGCTGTCTCCTGCTCATCATTTTTAAATGCACAATAATATTTCACTGAAGTTACCCACTAGAATTAGTGTCTACATCCCCTCAATTTCTTTTTGTTTGCCATGAGAAAATAGCTGCTATAAATATTTTGTACATATAGGACATTTCATTTTTTTATCTCTATTCAGACATGGTATTGGTCTTGCTAGGTTAAAAGGTAAGCATGGCTTTAAAGTTCTTTGGGAATAGTTCCAAATTGCTCTAAAGAATGGTAGAAACAATTGAAATTACCACCAAAGATTCCATTAATGTCACAATTTCTCCCCTATCCCTTCCAATATTTGTGATTTTTACATACATTCGCACACACACACATATAAACATATATTTGTGTATGTGTGTGTCTGTTCTTCTCTAACCTGCCCTAATAGTGAGAAAGTTGTTTTGAGTTAGCAGTATCTCTTCTTGTAATGCAATATAAATAGTTTAAACTTATTATGTATATTCTTCTCTTGAGACTTGCATTTGAAGATCAGATTTTTTTCTTCAGCTCTGATCTTTTCATCATCAAATGTTGAAAGTCCCTTATTTCATTGCATGTCTACCTTTTCCCTTAAAAGATTATGCTCAGTTTTGCTGGGTAGTTGATTCTTGAATGTAATATAAGCTCTTTGACATTCAAGAATAAAATATTTCAGGTGCCACAATCCTTTAAAAAAGAAACTAATAAATCTTGTATTCTCCTGACTGTGACTTCATGATACATGAAGTTTCATGCAATATTTTCTCCCAAATCTCAGAGGTTTTATATTTGACAAGGATATTTCTGGAAGTTTTCATTTGGGATTAAAGGAGGAGACTGGTAGATTCATTTAATTCTGGTTCTTTTTAATTTGACTGATGGTATCTAGATTCTTTTTCTGATCATGCATTTCAAGTAGTTAAATAATTCTAAAATTATATTTTTTGGATCAAGTTATTAAGTCAGTTGTTTTTTCCACTGAAATATTTTACATTCTTTTCTATTTTTTCATTCTTATGGTTTTGTTTCACTGTATCATGATTTCTCATAAAGTCATTAACTTCCATTTATTCAATTCTAATTTTTATGTAATTTTTTTCTTCAATGAGCTTTTATAGCCCCTTTTCAATCTGGTCAGTTCAACATTTAAAGGAATATTTTTTCCTTCAAGAATGTATGTAGGGGGTGGCTAGGTGGCACAATGGATAGAGCACCCACCCTGGGGTCAGGAGTACCTGAGTTCAAATCTGTCCTCAGACACGTGATTATTAGCTAGATGCATGGCCTTGAGCAAGCCACTTAACCCCATTGCCTTGCAAAAACCTAAAAAAAAAAAAAAAGAATATATGTGCAATTTATTTGGCCAATTCTGCTTTTTAAAGCTTTCTTCTCTTCATTGACTTTTGGACCTTATTGCCATTTGCTCTGAACTTTTATTAAAAATTTTCAATATATTTTTGTGTCTCCTTTAACAAACCACTGGCACATTTTTCATGTTTTTACTGAATCACTTTTTTACTTTTTATTCATATTTTACTTTATTTTTCTAATTACATTTTGAGAGTTTATCAGCATTCATACACACACACAAACATATATATATATATATATATATATATATATATGTTTTTAAATTACATGATTTCCTTCCACCCTCCTTTCCCACCACACTCCACTCAGCAGTGAGCAGTCAGGTGAAAATTGTATATGCACATTTAACATGTTTACATTTATGTTTATTCATTTTCAGTATGAGAAATTAGGATTAAGGTAAAAGAAAGAAATACATTAGATAAGAAAAATAAAAGAAGTGAAATTTTTCAAAATGAATGAATGTATTGTTCATTCAGATATTGTACAGTTTTTGGGGGTTTTTTTGGTTGTTGTTTTGCTTTGCTTTGCTTTGCTTTTCTTCTTGATGAGGATAACATTATCCATATCTGGTATCTGAGCGTTCTGGACTGCTGAGAGCAGCTGCATCCAACAATGATGATAAACTCACAATGTTGTTGTTAATGTGTACATTATTCTCTTGATTCTGCTCCCTTTGAATTCCTGTAATTAATTCCATACTTCTCCTGTCTGACCATTCAAGTTTTCTTATAGAAAAATATTATACCATATCATTTATATACCATAACTTGTTCAGTCATTCCATGATTGTTGGGCTTCACCTCAATTTCTAATTCTTTGCCACTACAAAAAGAGCTGCTATGATTCTTTTGGATATGTGGAACCTCTCCCATTTTTTATAATTTCTTCTGGACATAGGTTTAGTTTGTAATTGCTGGATCATTCAGTTTTGGGGTTGTTTTTTTTTTTTTTCTCTTTTATTGTTCTCCAGCATGCTTGGATCAGTTAACAACTCCACCAACAATGCATTACTGTCACAAGCCTCCCACAATCACTCTGACATTGATCCTTTTTATATTTTTGTTCTTTTAGTAACTATGATAGGTAGGTATGGGGCAGAACTTCATAGTTGTTTTAATTTACATTTCATTAATCAGTAATGACTTGGAGCATTTTTGCATATGATTTTGTGCGTGCGTGTGTGTGTGTTTGTGTGTGTGTGTGTGTGTGTGTGTGTGTGTGTGTAACTTTAATTTCTTCATTTGGAAACTGTCTGTTCATATTCTTTTCCCATTTATCAATTGGGAATGATTTGTAACCTTATAAATTTGATGCAATTCTCTGTATATTTTAGAAATGAGACCTTTATCAGAACTACTAGCTGTGAAAATTGTTTTCCAGTTTTCTATTTTTCTTCTGATTTTTGTAGCATTGGTTTTATTATTGCTAAAACTTGTTAATATATTAACATCAAAATCATCCATTTTGGAATTTATAATGTATTCTTTTTCTTGTTTGGTCATAAATTTCTCCTGTTTCCATAGGTCTGACAGAAAAGAATATTGCTCAGTCTGTTAATTGGTCTATAATGTCACACTTTCACTTTATGCCTGAGTACTTTACCCCTTTTGACCTTTTTTGGTATAGTGTGTGAGATGTGGGTCTGTGCCTAATTTTTGTCATACTATTTTCCAGTTTTCCTAACAATTTTTTTGTCAAAGAGTGAGTACTTATCCCAGAAGCTAATGTGTTTGAGTTTGTCAAATAATAGCTCACTGTAGTCAATTACTAGTGTTCCTTTTGAACCTGTTCTAATCCACTGATCCATTACTCTATTTCATAACAATTACCAGTCAGTTTTTGATGAATGCCACTTTATAGCATAGTTCTAGATTTGGTAGAGTTAGACCATCTTCCTTTAATTTTTTTCTTCAGTTTCCTTGATATTCTTGATCATTTGCTTTTCCAGATGAATTTTGCTACTTTTCTAAGGTTGGTAAAATAGTTATTTGGTAGTTTGATTGGTATGGCACAGAAAAGTAATATCATTTGAGTAGAATTGCCATTTTTATTATATTAACTTAATCAAGCATGTGCAATTGGCATTTTTTCCAATTCTTTAGATCTAACTTCATTTTCATGAGAAGTGTTTCCCCTAACTCTCATCTCTTCTTCCAATTTTTCCCCTACCTGTCTTACCTGATTTTAAAAATTCTTTTTTGATTACTTCAATGACTGAGACCAATTCATGTTTTTTTCCCTTTTTTTGAGCCTTTGGATGAAGGAGTTTTAATTTTGTTATCTTCTTTTTTTTTTTTAATTGTTTCGAAGGTAATTTTTATGATCACATTTTTTTTTCCTATTCTGGAATGGTGATCCTAAGCTTTGCTGCTTATTCTCCATCCTGCCCTGGGACTGCCACTTAGGATTTTCTTGCTGACCATCTAAGTTGTCTTTGGTATCTGTGGACTGAGATGTCTGGAAAACAACACTGTTGCCATGGATTTAAGTCACCAGAAACCTTCTGTTGCTTTATTGGCGCCAGGGCTATGGTGGCAGGATCTTGTACTAAATTGAATCTCACCTTGGTGCAATAGATATTTCTTGTTGGCCATCCAAGCTGTCTTGGGATGGAAAATTGTTTCACTCAACTTTGTTGGTTTTGCTGGTCTAGAATTTGTTTAGAGTCATTATTTAAAGATGTTGGGTGGAGTTTGAAAGACATCTCAGGCGAGTCCTTGCCTTTCCTCTTGCCATCTTCTCTCCACACTCCTAAAATAAAGTACAATTGTTTGTGCATGACTATGAAATTATCAATTATTTTAATAAATACAATACTGTAAAATAGATCTTAAAATGCATTTCATCGTTCTGAATATTAAGAATTTTCAGAGAAATCTTTGTATGTGAAATTCAAATTATTTCAAATTCAAATAATTCATGCTTCAGTGCATTATACAAACACATTTTAATTTCCTTGTAATATTATTTAACACACAATTGCAATATAATAATATATTACTCATGGTCTCATCTTCAGCAACTATACCCTTAGTGATGTCTTTTAATTAGTACTATTACCAAATCTTAACCATAGTATAATCTAAAGTTTTTCACTTAAATTAAATCCACAGGGGTGGCTAAGGTGGCATAGTGGATAAAGCACTGGTCCTGGAGTCAGGAGTACCTGGGTTCAAATCCAGTCTCAGACACTTAATGATTACTAGCTGTGTGGCCTTGGGCAAGCCACTTAATCCCATTGGCCTTGCAAAACCCTAAAAAATTAATTAATTAATTAATTAATTAATTAAAACCACAAGATGTGTTTTCCAAAAAAATTTCAATATCCTCTACTATTACTTAAATAATATGGTTAAGAAAATTCTACATTAATTGAAAAACATTTAACTATTATGCAATAATATATGTAAAAATAACTTTTAATCACAATTGATAATGAATCATGTCAAGAAATTCATGGGAGTTAAGAGGAAACAATTTATTTTAGAAGCAATGCAATATTTATTTTGTGGTATTTGCCCCATATGATTCTATACTATTATCTATCCATTGTAGAAGTGGAACACCTATTTTTCCTGCAGGAACTAACAATTTTTAATGGAATTCTTAGTAGTGTTTTTTTTAATTAATTAACTTACTTTTTCAACTACATGAAAAGGTAGTTTTCAACAATCATTTTGATAAGATTTTGAGTTCCACATTTTTCTCCCTTTTTCCCTTTCCTCCTCCCTTTCCTATACATAGAGTAATTTAATAAAGATTATATGTGTATAACAATGCTAAACATATATATATATATATATATATATATGTATGTATTAATCACATTGTGAAAAGAATCAGAATAAAAAGTGAAAAATCATTAAATACAATTTTTAAAAATGAAAATAATATAATTTGGTCTGGATATGGATGGCATTTTGTATCAAAATTCTTTTAGAATTTTCTTTGCTTATATTGTGCTGCTGAGAAGAGCATCTCCATCATAGTTGATAATCATATAACTTTGATTTAAAATTACAAAATGTTGTTCTTGTACTGCTCACTTCACTCAACATTAGTTCAGGCAAATATTTCCAGGCTTTTCTGAAGTCTAGCTACTCATGACTTCTTACATACACTACAATGGTAATCCATCATCTCTGTATACCACAATTTGTTTAGCCATTCCACAATGCATGGTCATCCCCTCAATACAGTTGCTATAAATATTTTTTTACATGTGGGCTTTTTATGTTTGCTTATGATCTCTTTGAAATACAAACCTAGAAGTAGCATTACTGAATTAAACGATATGTACAGTTTTACTGCCATTTGGGCAAAATTCCAAATTGTTTTCCAGAAATATTGGATCAGTGCACAACTCCACCAACACATTTGTTTACCAGTTTTCTCAAGTCCCCTCCAACATTGATCATTTTCTTTTATTGTCATATTATCCTATCACATGGGAGTAAGGAACTACCTCAGAGTAGTTTTAATTTGCATTTCTCTAATCAATAATGATTTAGAGCATTTTCATGGGACAACAGATAACTTTAATTTTTCCATTTGCATGTTCATATCATATCAATTGGATAATGATGGATTTTTGGTATAGATCTTAAAATCTATGAAAATAATAGATTTTCTCATCTATCGCATTCTCTGATATTCAGGACATAACATCATTATCTTATTAGCATAAGGTCATGCTAGTTTAACAAAAAAATAGAGATAAGTTGGGAATCTATCAGTCAGTCAATAAACATTTTTACTATTTGCCAGGCCTATACTGAGTGTTGAAGATAGAAAAAATTAGCAGAAAATAATTAGCATCCCTACTCTCAAGAAGCTAATATTCCAGTGAAGAAGACAAGAAACAAGCAAATGCATATAATAAAGAAATTATATAGAAAAATTAAAATAATTAATGGAGACACATTAGAATTAAAAAATATTGAGAAAATTGTCCTATAGAAGATGTAATTTTACTTGGGATTCAATTGAAGCCTTAGAAAGTCAATGGTCATATCTGAGGATTTTGAGCTATGCAAATATAGGGTATAACTAGAAAAACCTTTAGGGTTGAGAAATGGAATATAATATTCGTGAAAAAGAAAGTATGTGTCACTTGATCAGAGTGCATACTAGGGATTATGGCATCAGAAGACTGGAAAGGTGGGGAGTGACTAGTTTTTAAAGGTCTTTGATCAACAAATAAAGGATATATTTTTTATTTGAGTTGGAGATAGGGAACCACTGAAATTTATTGAATATGGGTATAGTGGAGACATTGCAAAATCTTCTCTTTAAGAAAGTTACTTTTGAAGATTGATGCTAATTTGGAATAGGGAGATACTTAAAACTGGCAGACCCACCAATAGACTGTGGACTGGTTTAGGCCTTAGGTAATGAGGATCTACACTAAGGTGATGGCAACATCAGATGAAAGAAGGGGGCATAGATTTGAGAGATGGTACAAAGGTAAAATTAAAAGTGTTTATCAGAATATTAGATGTAGAGGATGAAACAATAATGAATGAAGGAAGATACTTAAGTTGTGTGCCTGAGAGACTGGAAGACTACTATTGACCTGTACAATAGGGAAGTTTAAAGTGGGATTTTTAAAGGGGAGAGATTATGATTTTAATTTTTGATATGCTGCGTTTAAGATATCTACTAGAATTCCACTTGATTTGTATAAAATACACTTGGAGATGGGACAATGTTGCTTAATAGGGCAAGATAGATAGATTGAAAATTCTTCAGTAAAATAATTAAATCCAACTGAATGTACTGGCCACTATAAGGATTTCACAAATTCAATGAAGTGGCAAAGTTTATTGTTGTAAAGAATTTATGAATCTCAGATTATATTTTCACAATGACTATGAGAAATAGGTCAGGTATTATTATTGCAGATATGTTTATAATTATTTTTAAAGTCTAATGGGTGATATATATATATATATATATACATATATAGATAGAAAGATAGATAGATGCATAAATGGATAGGTGCATGAGATAATTTGCTTTAATAAATGGAAAGGAATTATTTCACTCCATTTCAGTTGTTAAGGAGGCAACAAGTATAAGCTGAAATCCCAGAGTGCATATTTTCTCTAAACTACACTTAAAACAAGTTATTTTGTCCTGGGTGACTTTTTTCAGGGTTGGAATCCTATGTAAATATCAATATAAGTGCAAAATTACTGACCATAATGACATGCCATTGTAAACTTAAAAATGTCTTAATGAGCACACATAATTTGATTTGCAGTCTTCAATTGTTTGGAAGGGTAAAAAACTACAAAGACATATTCAATAGGAGCTAACAATTCCTATAGCATTTTTCTTAAATTGAAAACTGTATTCTCTCTCATTACTTATTAACTATAGCATTTTTGTGATGGAAGTTATCTTTAAATGCATGCCTGATTATAGTAACTGAAAATGGAATTTTCTAGCATTGATTCTAATGTTTTCACTGAAATGTCTCAGTTTTAACTCTTTGAGGCTTGATCTTTATTGTAAAACTGGAAAAGTTTATGATTTAATTATCATGTTGATTAGTATTTCAACTACAAATGAAGTAAAACATAGAGCAAACATGCTTATCTGTGGAACTTCTGAAGAAAGTTCCCCTGCCCTTCCTTTCACTGACATCCTTTCTGAATGAATGGAAAAAAATGGATGTTATGACTTAATTATAATCCTATTCATGTAAAGGAAAAAAATTGAAGGGAGTCCCTCCAGCCTTAATCATACATATTAACTTGCAACTCTTCAAAATTCAGTATAACTCCGTGAGATTCACAGATTGCCTGGTTGGAGACCTCCAAGGTCATGGTCCTTCAAAACAGAGTCTGCCAAATTGCCCTGACATACCTACCTCTTGGAATCAATGTGCTCTCATTATCAGTATTGAATTAGACTGATATGTGGCCTTGAATACTGATCTTAAAGCTTCAATAAGAAGTGGCACAACAAAGCAGGTAAAATTACCTTGATGAACAATATCAAAAATGCTAACACAAAGAATATTAAGTTTATGTAAATAATTACTTCTGGAAAGAAGAAATTCCTGAAGAGTCTATATTTGTTAAAGGTTAACAAATAATCTTCAAAGTGCCAAACAAGTGATTTTTAAGGCAAGATAAAAGAAGGAAAAAACCTTAAGTGTGTGTAACTGATAATGAATAATAAATCATTATTATTTGACCCCAGGAAAAATTATTTGAGTATAAATTAGATACTGGATTATAAAAAAAAGGATAATTCGGATTTTTTTCTGTTGTTCAGTCATTTCAGTTATATTGTCTTTGGGATTTTTCTTGACAAAGATATGCAGTAGTTTTCCATTTTCTTTTCCAACTTGGTTTATAGATGAAAAAAATTGAGGCAAATGAGGTTAAGTGTTTGGCATAGGATCATACAATTAGTAAGTGCCTTTGACTGAATCTGAACTCAGGTTTTTCTAACCTAAGGCCCAGTACTCTAACCATTGCACAATGTGGTTCTCAAAAACAAATCAATTAATAAATCCTCATGTAAATATTATTCCCCCCAGGTAACTCTCTAAGATTTTAAACTGGCAAGGACAGTTAGGTGGCACAGTTGGATAGAGCACCAGCCTTATTGTCAGGAGGACTTGAGTTCAAATCCAACCTCAAACACTGACTGATTACCTGGCTATAAACTTGGTCAAGTCACTTAACCCCATTGCCTTGAAAAACCGAAAGAAGGGAAAAAAAACCCAAAGATTTTAAACTGACAGAATCTCCCTACACTGATCAAATCACAGGTCCAGACACAACCTTGCCTCCAAAATGTTCATCATAAAGGAATAGCTAACATAAGCCAGTCAACAAATATAAAAAGAAAAGAAAAAATTGTAAAGTATCATGGTACTGTTCTGGATACTGGTATGGTCAGGGGAATATTCCAAGATACTGAAAATATTGTCTTTTCTCTCAAAACATTTGCACCCTGTCTGGACAGAAAAAGCAGATGCACATGAAAAATAATAATTATCAATTTATAAACATGTTAAATTTATAGAAGGGAAAAAATTATTGTTGAATGTAAATCAGCCAAAGGTGATATATACTGAATGTTTCTTTTAACCCATTGAATTCAAATGGGTCTTTCTCCTAATCTTCTATTGCTGGACTTCCAACAAAAGTTTTTAAAACTTTTATTTATTAATCATAATGTTTCAAATATATCAATGAATATATACATTTAAGAGCATTATTAATAAGGAAGAAAACAATAGCAGAAAAAGGCAAAAAATGAAAGAAAAAGCAATTGTATTAAATAAAAAAGAAAGAATGAAAAAAGAAGGGAAAAAGGAAAGGAGAGGAAAGCAGAAAGCAGAAAGGTAAGAAAGAGAAAATAAGAAAGAAAGGAAAGAAAGAAAGAAAGAAAGAAAGAAAGAAAGAAAAGAGAAAGAAGGAAGAAGGAAGAAAGGAAGGAAGGAAAGAGAGAGAGAGAGAGAGAGAGAGAGAGAGTTAACTCAGGATAATCATACCATCCCCCACTCTAACAAGAGAAATTCTATCAGAAACTTGCTCATGGTCATCAATTAGTGACTCAGTTCTCCTTTTCAATCCTTGGTCCTATATATTCTTCCTTGTTCAAAAAAAAGTTGATCCTTTAGTGTATATACCCTTCACTCTATTTAAGCAATGTATATCTTCATTATTATTTAAATTTAAAAATTTAAATTAAATTTAAAATTTAAATTAAATTTATTTAAATTATCCTTCCTTTGTTTCTTTCTTTGTTTCTTTGTTTCTTTCTTTTTCTTTTGTTTTCTTTTGTTTTCTTTTTTTGTTTCTGAATGGCAATGGGGTTAAGTAACTTGCCCAAGATCACACAGCTAGGCAGTTAAGTGTCTGATGCCAGATTGGAGTGCAGGTCCTCCTGACTCCAGGCATGGTGCTCTATACACCATGCCACCTAGCTGCCCCACTGTCATTTATTTTTTGAAGAATATTCTATATTTGTCCATCAGTGCAACAATCAGGGACAATTTTGGGCTGTCTGCAATGGAGAATACCATCTGTATCCAGATAAAGAACTGTGGCATTTGAACAATGTCCAAGGACTATTTCCTTTAATTTAGAAAAAACAAAACAAAACTGATATCTTATTTTCTGATCTTGTTATCCCTTATACTTTATGTTTCTTCCCTAAGGATATGATTTCTCTCTCATCACACTCAATTTGGATCAATGTACAACATGGAAACAATGTAAAGACTGACAAATTGCTTTCTGTGGGGGAGTGGGGGTGAGGGAAGTAAGATTAAGGGGAGAACTGTAAAACTCAAAATAAAATCTTTAATAAAATAGATTTAAAAAAATATTCTGCATTTGAATCATACAAATACTAAATATTCTGTTTTAGTGTGACCTCAAACTATTTTTCTATTAAACAGTTATTTTGAGTTAGATATCCATTTTGATTTTAGATGTTTGAATTTTATTTCTGGGAGAGGAAATTTTTACATTATCAAGTCTAATTGCTTATTTTTTCTTAGCAATCAGTGCTTATTCTTTGTGAGCATTCTTCTAAATGCTGAAGCTACAAAGAAGGCAAAAATCATTGTCCCTGTTTTAAAGGACTTAGGGTTTTAATAACTATATCATACAATATCTAAATAATTTCATATTTATAAAAGATATGCAGAGAAGATGAGGGCAGCTGGGTGGTGCAATGGAGAAAGTATCAACTCAGGAGTCAGGAGGACCTGAGTTCAAATGACGCCTCAGCTATATGACTTGCTAGTTTTGTGACCTTGGACAAATCACTTAACTCTGATTGGTTCTCATCCAGGGTTACTTCCAGTTATCCAGATTCATATTTGGCCACTGAACTCAGTTGACTCCAGAGGAGAAAGTGAAACTTGTGCCTTTGCATTCCATTCCCTTCACTTAAATCCAATTCACTTGCTTTTCATGACATAACTTCCTGATATTATTTTCTTCTCTGAGAATAAAGGACACGCATTATCATAGAGAAGATGGAAGACCATCTCAAATAAAAGAGCATAAGCAATAATAGAAAGAGCAAGGATTCAGGGGAACAGAAAGGCATTATGTAGAAGGCAGACTTTAAACTGATTTTTAAAAGAAACCAGGTAAGGTAGGATTCTGAGATTAAATTCTTACCTGAACTTTCTCTCCCACTCCCAATGGTAATCACATATACCCTAAAAGTAAATCCCCCCTGTATTCTCTGATTCTCATACACAACAACGTTATTGGTTCAATAGTATAATTTAATTCTGTCTACTCCTTCTGTGCTCTCCTGTTTTATAGTGATGAATCTTTTTTTTTTTTTTGGACCTCTTCTTTATCTACTTCTTCCATCTTTTAACCCTTTCAAATAGAAAAAGAGAATAAAGTTTATTAAGTTAAAATACAAACAAAAACAGTCAAAATCAAAAACAAAACCTATCCTGTCACATCTCATACATAATCTGTCCAGCTTCAATTTTTGAGTCCTAGTGTTTTCCTTAGTTGTTGTTGGTTGTACCTACATTTGCACTCTCTGACTTCTACTCTTTTTGTCACTTCTTCCCTTTAAACAGATGTACAATTCTTTCACCATATAATAAAGAGCTGAATTCTTCTTCATGTGTCTCTCCTAAGTTCACTAAACCAATTTTAAAAGGTCATTTACAGCAATAGCTTCTTATTCTTGATTCTAAGGTTTTGTTTCCTTTATAATTCATTCAAAGAGAATTGTTATCACTTAAATCGGGGCTGGGAAACTTCTGGTCCTCCAGTCATGTTGGTCTGGTGTTGTCAACAAGTGGGATTCAAATGTATGATTCTTGAGAATTATACTTCTATTAAGAGAGTTGAAAGTCTTATTTTTTGACAGACGTTTGGGGCACAAGATAGGCACAAAATATTTAAGACAAGAAATCAAAGACTATGCTTGCAGAAAAAGGCAGAGGCATTAGAGGATAATTAACACCATATGAAGCAGCACAAAAGACCTAATGTATTGGAGGAACAAAAGGGAGAATATAAACATAGGTAAATCTTACACTCAACAATCTGACTCAGATAATGAAAAAAAAAATCCCAAATGGGTAAAGAAATTTATCCTATTTTAGGGAAGCAATAAGAAAAAGGGATAAGGATTGTGTAAAGCAGGAACAATCAGAAACAAAACAATGATGAGGAGGGATAAGGGGGAATGAGAAAGAAAAGTAAAAATAGGTGGATGATAGAATAAAGGGAAATAATTTTTTTCACAAATAAAAATGCTACCAAGATAAGCTGAGAAACAAATTTCTATTTTGTATTTGTATCTGATAAAAGATTCTGTATCTGAAAAAGGACTCATTTATAAAGTATATGAAGAACAGAGTCAAATTTATAAGAGAAGTCATTCTCAAATTGGTAAATGGAAATGGGTTATGAAAAGACAATTTTCAGATGAAGAAAGTAAAGTTATCTATAGTCAAATGAATAGTGTTCTAAATTGTTAGTGGTCAGAGAAATGCAAATTAAAACAACCCTGAGTTACTACTTCATACCCATCAGATTGGCTAAAATGACTAAGAATAAAATGAACATTATTGGAGAATATGTGGGAAAACTGGGACACCAATGCAATTGAAGGTAAATTTGTGAACTTATTCAAACTGTTCTGAAGGGCAATTTTGAGCTATGCCCAGTAAAACTGTTCATAACCTTTGAATTAGAAATACCACTACTATGTCAATATCCCCAAGAGACCATAAAACGGGGTAAAGGCCCATATATACAAATGCATTTATAATAGTTCTTTTTAGGCAATGATAAAGAATTGAAGATTAAAGGCATTCTCAAATATTGGGGAATGACTGAAAAATTATGGTATACAAATTCTATGTAGTACCACTGTTCTATAAGAAATCATAAGTGACTGGGATTTAGAAAAGCCTGGAAAGATTTGCAGAAACAGAAGAACACTAGAGACATTAATAGCAACATTGTGAGATGATCACCTATGATGTCCACAACTCCTCTAAGCAGTTCAATGATCAAGGACAATCCTGATATACTTTTTGTGGAATATTCCATCTATATCCAGAGGAAAAAACTATAGTCTGAATAAAGAGCAAAGTATACTATGTTCACTTTATAAAACTTCTTTTATTCTTATTCTTTCTTTCTTGTGAGCCTTTCCCTTGCTTATTTCTAATTTCTCATTCACAAGCCAAGAATGAAACTATGTTAAGCATTATTGTATATGTACAATCTTTATTAGATTGGTCACTACTATGCAGAGGTGGGAAAGAAAGAAAGGGTGGGGGAAAAACATGGAACTAAAAAGTCTGCAAAAATATCAATGTTGAAAACTAACTGTAACTGGATAATGTAATTGGAAAAAAGTAAAAAAAAATAGAAGTTGAAAAATTTTATATATATAATCTCATTTCTTCCTAACATGACTCTATGAGATAGATAGAATTATCTTCATTTTGTAAATGAGAAAACTGAGTCTCAAAAAAGTCAAGTGAGTTGCCCTGGGGCTTATACACTTATTAAGCTTGTAAAACAGGATTCAAGTTCTTCCATCTGGAATCCAGCACTGAATACACTGTGGCATCCAGTTGGCTAATAAATGTTTATTGAATGAATAATCTATAATATGAATATCCACAAAACCAGCAATATGGTGGCAAAAATATGAATTATACATTAAACAAAATGAAAATATGGGTAGTATGTTTTAGGGGGATCAGACTTTTGGCTTCGTTAATATAAAGATCTTCCCTTGGAGAAAAAGTGCTCTGCCAAATCAAACTGACAACTGCTCTGTACTTACAACTTTAAGAGTTGCCAAAGTCACCAGGTAGTTAAGTTACCTTCCTGGAATCACCCAATCAATATGTATTATAGACAAGAATTAAACTTAGGTCTTTCTGACTCTAAGTCTAACTTTCCATTATTTCACAAAGTCTATCACTTAAATAGGGAAAATTGTATATTACTTATCCTTAAGAAATTATGCATTTCATGTTTCCATCATGCTTCCTCAGACTGAAAATTTATTTTAATAATTTACAAAAGAACTGTTCAGTACTCTATCTCTTGCCTCTCTATCAAGCAGCAGTTTTTTTCTCACTGAAAGTCCTTTAAAAGTCTGCTATTTGAGACATACTAACAAGAGGAGAAAGAGATCAAAGCAGTAAATTGCATATCAATGACAAAGAGTGTAAATTTTAAACCTGAATCGCCATCACAAACACATATGATTGCTAGAGGTAATATTTCATATTCTACATAATGAATATGACAACCTGAGCTAGATGCTGTAATAATGATAACTTAAAAGTTTTGAACATTTATTGCCCATCTCTATTGCATATTGCATGATTCACGGTGCTTTGGATTTGAAACAATGTGAGTAAAGTGCAACTTTTTTGTCTAAAATTGTTAGAGATGTCAGTTTAAAAAGAACTCTATCATTTTCCTACTTGGTAGCACAAGGAAAATTGCTAAGTTTTGTTATAAACCCAGAGGTAAATGCTTTTTGTAAAGGTAAATCTACTGACAATATGAATTTCATTCATGTACATTCATGCACACACACACACACACACACACACACACACACACACACATATGCCTGCTTTTATATACATATGAATATTTCTAATTTGTAAAATTGATTTTTTTCTTTAAAAAATCAAATATCTTGTGATAATCAACCCAAGAGCACAGTTCTAATTTCTCAGGGAATGAAAGTAACTTTGTAAGAGATAAAATACACTGAGTCAGGGACTAAAATTCACTGGCCAAGATATAAAGCAAGTAATTGTCAATTGCCATAACTGGTTTCTTGATGTTTATGATTGATTTTCAAAGGTCTTTCTACTGAGATGAATTCTTTTATAGCAGTGACTTTGAAATAAAATTGTATCTGACATCTCCATTTACAGAAAATAGTCAGGAGAAGTTTAGGCATTCATATTAAAAATAGTTGATATGATAGGAACCAAGGAAAATGGATTTTAATTTTTTTTCAACAAGAAGAAGGTGGCAAATGAATAGATACTTTTTTCCTCTTTTCCTTTCCTAACTTCCTTCCTCTTTCCCATCCCACTTCTTTATTTCTCTCCTCTTTTTCCTTCTCCCAAATCTCTCCCTTCACCTTCCCCTCCCCCCTTTCTTTTCCTTTATATCTATACTAGATTCATGAAGAATACAAACCCTAATTCCCAGTTTTCAATATGCTGTTTTATTGCTGAGAACAGGAAGTAATTGAAGAGACTGGGCAAAATGAATAAGAAAAGTTAGAGAAAAACCAAGTTCTAATGAAAGTTATCTTGGAAATAAGGATGAGCAAAAAATTAGTCCAGAAAGGGAGGTCAGAAGGAAAATAACACCTGAAGCTTCAGAGAAGGTCATAAATTGGTTTTCAGTAAGGAAGACTGCTTGGAAGAGCTCAGTAAGAATTATTTTTTTTTTAGGATTTCATAAGCCAAATGGGGTTAAATGGCTTGCCCAAGGCCACATAGCTAGTTAGTTAGTTATTAAATGTCTGAGGGCAGATTTGAACTCAGGTACTCCTGACTCCAGGGCCTGCTCTATTCACTGCACCACCTAGCTGCCCCACTCAATAAGAATTTCAAATATCAAATGAAAAAAATGGGAAAAGAAATGCAAGAGAAAATCAGCATTGTGTAACAAAAAGTGATAGAAGAAAACAAATCCTCTTAAATTGCAATAGGGCAAATAAGTAAAGGAAATAATTCCTTCAAAAACACAATTGGGCAAATGAAAAAAGATATTAGATCCTTTAAAAATGGAATTGAGTAAATATGAAAGGAGATGTAGAAATTAACTGAATAAAATGATTACTTGAAGAATAGAACGGGTTAGTGGAAAAAAAGTACTCAAGAATCAGTTAAACAATAAATAAATTATTTTTATTATTATTAATAAATTTAAAATATTGTTATTATTTAAAAATTAGGAGGAGATGTAAAATATCTTATTGCTAAAACATCTGACCAGGAAAATAGATCTAAAAGAGATAATTTAAGAATTATTGGACTATCTAGAAGCCATGATAAAAAAAAAAAGCCTAGAAGCATTCTTCAGGAGATTGACAAGAAAAATTGCACTGATATCCTGGAACCAGAGGGAAAATTAGTCATTGAAAGAATCCATTGATCACCTCCTGAAAAAGATTCAAAAATGAAGACACCAAGAAATATTGTAGCCAAACTCCATAATTATCAGATCAAGGAGAAAAATTCTGTGAGTAATCAGAAAGAAGAAATTTAAATACCAAGGAGCCACAGTCAGGATTGCATAAGACCTGGCTGCATAAACATAAAAGGATTGAAGGGCCTGGAATATTGTATTCTGAAGGTCAAGGTAACTTAGACTACAACCAAGAATCAACTATCAAGCAAAATTGAGCATTCACTTTTAGGGGGAAAAAAGACATGTAATAAAAAGGTGACTTTCAAACTTTCCTGATGAAATGATCGGAGATGAACATAAAAATCTGACCTTAAAACAGGAGACTAAAGAGATACATTAAAAGGTAAACATGAGAAAAGAAAAAGACTGCTATTCAATAAGTTCAAACTGATCACCTCCCTCCCTGGGAAGAAGATTCTCATAACTCATGAGAATTGTAGCTCTATTGCAATGAGGGTACTTAGGCTGAAGCTATGAATATAAATTAATTTGGAAGAAATGATTTTTAATAAATTGAGACATTGAAAAAGAGGGGGATTGAAATGAGACAGGAGGAAGGGGGAGGCAGAATAAGGTAAATTACAATATATGAAGAGATATGAAGGACCACTCACAGTAGAGGGAAAGAATGGGGAGGTAATAATAGCTTGAATTTCACTCTCATTATAGTTCTCTCAAAGAGAGGTAACACTAACTCTCATTTGGGATTAGAAATTTATCTTATACTTCAAGCATTAGGAGGAAGAAAGGGGTAAAAGGAAGGAGAAATTGATAAAAGGGAGGGACAGAAGAAGGGGAAAAGTGGGAAAAAAAGGAAGTTGACTGATTTAAGTGGATACAGTTTGAGGGAGGTGGTATTCAGAAGCAAAACATTGGTAAGGAGGGATAGGAGGAAAAAGGGGAAAATTACAAATGGAGGGGAGATAGAATGGAGTGTTATAAAGAGCTACTAATGATACATGGGAATGTGATTGGGATGAACTCTCCCCTAAAATCGAAACAGATAGCAAAGTGGATTACAAAAAACCATATATTCTGCAATATGCTGTTTATAAGAAACACATTTGAAGCAGATTGATACAAAAAAAGTAAAGGTAAAAGGCTGGATCAAAATATATTAGTCTTCAGTTAACATGAAAAAAAAAACAGATAGCAATCCTTATCTCAGGAAAAGCAACTACAAAAGTGATCTCATTAAAAGGAAAAGGAGGTGCAACTAGGTGGCACAGTAGATAGAGCACTGGCCCTGGAGTCAGGAGTACCTGAGTTCAAATACAGCCTCAGATGCTTAATAATTACCTAACTGCATGGCTTTGGGTAAGCCACTTAACCCCATGGCCTTGCAAAATAAAAACTAAAAAAATAAAAGGAAAAGGAAGGAACCTATGGTCTTCTAATATGTTTCTTAGATAATTATGTAATTTCAATAGCAAACATCAATTCCCAAGAGATACAGGATCCAAATTCTTAGAGGAGAAGCTAAATGAGTCACAGGATAACATAGATGATAAAACCATACTGTTGATGGACCTCAATCTACTTCTTTCACAATTAAATAAATATAACCATAAATTTATCAAGAAGGAAGGTAAGGAAGTAAATAGAATGTTAGAAAAAAGAGAAATGACAGACCTCTGGAGAAACCTGATTGGGGAAAGAAAGGAATATGCTCTTTTTTTTCCCATGGTACATGGTATTCTCCAAACGTGACCATGTATTAGGGCATTAAAAGCCACATAACCAAAGGCAGAAAGCCAGAAATATTTGTATCCTTTCATATCAGGATGCAATAAAAATGACATGCAATAAAAAGTCACAGAGAGATATACCATAAATTAATTGGAAACCATATAATCTTATTTTAAAGAATGAGTGGGTCAAACAAAAAATCATTGAAATAATTTATAATTTTATCCAAGATAATGATGATAAGGGTACAATATACCAAAACTTGTGGGATACAGCCAAAGCAGCTATTAAGGAAAATTTTATAACTTCTAAATACTTATATGAATAAAATAGAGAAAGAAGCAATCAATGAATTGGGCATGCAAGGGAAAAAAATTAGAGAAAAAAAGAATTTAAAATGCCAAAATAATTTTATAGAAATTCTGAAATTCAAAGTAGAAATTAATAAAAATTCAAAAGCAAGAAAACTACTGAACTAATAAATAAAGTTAAGAGTTGGTTTTATGATAAAAATTAAAATATATATAAACCCTAAGTTAATTTTAATAAATGAAAAGAATGAGGAAAACCAGATTACCAGTATCAAAAATGAAAAAGGTGGATTCATCACCAATGAGGAGTAAATTAAAGTAACAATTCACAGATATTTGGCCTACCTATATGTCAATCTAAGTGAAATGCATGAATATTTGCAAAAATGTTGGAAACTGTTGTGTATGGGAGCATTATCAATTATCTTCACCTGGTGTCCTTGAACACCAGAGTCTTATCTTACTATGTGCTATGGCAGTGGGAGTGAATTAGAGTATGGAAAGGTTATTTAAGCACTTATATTCTGGTGAATAAATGGAGCACTTGGAGATCTTGATGGAGTACTTATCTCCTTTGTCATCCTTGCCTCCCACCCCTCCAATGCTTGCCTGGGGAGATTGAGGGAGTCCAGAAGTGGGACTCAACATAAGAGTCCAGGAAAAGGGCCTCAACACAAAAATATAAATTACGCAGATTAAAAGAAGAGGAAATTAAGTGCTTACATAATCTCATCTCAGAAAAAATAATTGAATAATCAATCAATCAAGGAACATCCTGAGCAAAAATCTCCAGGACCAGATAGATTCAGTAGTGAATTCTATGAAGCATTCAAGGTACAATTAGGTCCAATTCTATGTAAAATATTTGAAAAAAAATAGGTGAAGAAGTTCTATCCTATTCCTTGATACCAATATTTTGCTGATACTTAAAGTTGGAAGAGTAAAAACAGAGGAAGAAAGGTTCACTGCAATTTCCCTAAAGAGTATGGATGCTAAAATTTTATAGAAAATATTAACAAAGTGATCATAGAAAGTTATCGCTAGGTTAATATACTATGAACAAGTGGGATTTGTACCAGGAACGCAGGGTTCTTTAATTTACAGAAAACTATGATCACAATTGACTATGTAAATAGCAAACCTAACAAAAATCATTTGACAATTTCAATTGATACTGAAAACATTTTGAGAAATGCTGTAACCATAGTTATTAAAAAACACTAAAGAACATAGGAATGAAAAGAGTGTTCCTTGAAGTGATAAACAATATCAATCTAAAACCATCAACATCCATATATAATGTAAGATCAAGAGTGATGCAAGGATTCCTCTTATTCAAAATGATTTATAAATGTTAGTTTTAGCAATGAGAAGAAAAAGAAGTTGAAGGGATTAGAATAGGTAATAAAGAAACAAATCTCTGACTCTTTGGAGATGATATGGTGGTATACTTAGAGAATTCCAGAAAAATTGAACAAAAATTACCTGAAAAAATTAGCAAATCAACTTTAGCAAAGTAACAGGATGTATATATACATAATAGCAAAATACAAATAGCAAAGTAACAGGATGTATATATATATATATATATATATATATATATATATATATATATATGTATATATATAATGTATATATACATCCTGTTTTATATATATATATATATATATATATATATATATATATATATATATATATATATAAAGTAGCATTCTTTACATTACTAACAAGACAGAGCAAAGGAAATAGAAAAAATTACATTTAAAATAACTGAAAACAACATAAAATATTTAGAAGTCCACCTGCTAAGACAAACTTAGAAATTATTTTAAAATCAATATAAAACACTTTTCATGCAAATAAAAGCACATGTAAATACCTGGATAAATGTCATTTACTCATAATAAATGATAATTCTACCTAATTTAAGTTACTTATTCATTGTCATACAAATCAAATTTCCAAAAAATTGCCTTCTTGAGCTAGAAGAAAATAGTAACTAAATTCACATGGAAGAATGAAAGGTCAAAAATACCAAGGAAATTAATGAAAAATTGCAAAAGATGTTGGTCTAGCCATACCAGTTCTAAAATTATATTATAAAACATCAATGTTCAAAATTGTTTGGCAATTGCTAAGAATGGTTGATTCTTGTCCTTTGTTACTGAAGAAGACCAAAACAATATCACTTATGTTTGAGACAAATTACAGAGTATCCCTCTGTGGTTGCTCAGAACTATACAAGCTCAGAATGCTCTACCATATGTTGGGCACAAATAGTCCATGTGAGGACCTGGAATGGGTAATCTAAATTTATGTATGTCATGCTTTCTTTGAACTGCTTTAATTCTGCCTTCTTCATAAAGTGCAGCTTCCTCACTGATGAAGGTAAACCATGCAGGATGGTCCTGTGTCAGTATCTCCCATGCTGTACAATCAATTCTAAATTTCTTCAGTGAGACTTTCAGGGTGTCTTGGTATTGCTACTATTGACCCCTTGTGAGAGCTTGCTCTGAGTGAGTTCTCCATAAGATCATATTTTTGGCAAACAAACTTCTGGCATTCTAATAACATGTCTAATCCATCATAGTTGCACTCTCTGTAGTGATGTTGGAATGTTAGGTAGTTTAGCTTGGAAAGTGCCTCAGAGTTGGATATCTTCTTCTGATAGGTGATCTTAGAAATCTTGCTAAAAAAATTTAAAAGGCAATGATCCAGTTTCCTGACATAGTGCTGGGCGACTGTCCAGTAAGCAGTTCTGCACAATGGTTCTGTAGAGCTTCAGTCTGGTAATTAGTCTAATACTTTTTCCCAAAGCATTCTTTCAGAGTCTTCCAAATATCGAGCTAGCTATAGTGATGCATGTGTCAACCTCATTGTCAAGATGAATCTTCTTGGAAAGGACTGCCAAGGTAATTGAACTTGTTCTCAATACTCAAAACTTCTTCCTTTGCTTTAATTGATGGTTAGACATATTGATGGTGTGATGCTGGCTGAAGGAGGACCTGTGTTTTCTTGGTGTTCTTTCTTAGACCAAAATTAGTAAAAGCAGCAGAGAATAGATTCATACTCTATGAATCTCAGCTTCAGAGGCTGCATTAAGTGCACAATCCTCTGCAAAAAGAAGATCATGCACCAAAACACTCCCTCCACTTTGGTCTTGGCTTGTAGCCTTTTCAAGTTGAAGAATTTGCCATCATTGTGGTAGCTGAACTTGACAGCTGACCTGTTCATCCTCAGAAAAGTATTTGAAAATATGCTTGAAAACATCATGCTAAAAATATGGGAGCAAGGACACATCATTGTTTCATTCCATTGGTAACTGGGAAATTTTGAGAGCATCATCCACTATCAAAAACCTGGGTATGAATGAAAACTAGCGTACAATACTGATGAATTTCTTCAAGCAACCAAATTTTGACATAATTTTTCATAAGCCATCATAACTGATGGTATAAAAGGCCTTAGTCATATATACAAATGTTATTTCCAGAGCTGTGTTCCATTCCTGGAATTTTTACTGGAGTTGTCAGAGAACAAATACCATATTGATTGTTTCTGTACCCTTTCTGAAGCTACACTGACCCTCAGGGAGGTGACTGTGTTCTAAGTGAAGGATCTGTCTATTGAGAAGAACTCTGGCAAGAATCTTATCAGCAGTGACTAAAAGAGAAATATTCCCCCTGTGACTGTCACAATAAAATCTATTCCCTTTTCCTTTATAAAGATGTATGATGGAGGCATCCTTGAATTCTTGAAAGATAACCTCTTCCTGCCTTATGAACTGGAAAATTACAGTTAGTTTTTGGATACACATTGGATCCCCCCACACACCTTATAGCTCTCAGCTGGAATAGAATCAGCAGCAGGTGCTTTTCCACTTGAATGGAACCTAAAGACATTAAAAAATTCTTCTTCGATTGGAATTTCAACTAGGTACTGATTGACTTCAACTTGAAGTAAACAGTCTATGGCTTCTTCATTGATCGATGATGGTCTGTTAAGAACACTATGGAAATATTCAGCCCATCTCTATAGGATCATGACCCTATTGTTAAACAGTGTGAATCTATAATCAATGAATAATTGAGATGCACCATATGTCTTTGAATCATATGTGGACTTCAGAGTATCATAAGAATATTTTGGTTTGTTACTGTCTACATAAAATTGAATTTCATCTCCCTTCTTACTGAGCCAAGAGTACTGCATCTCTCTCTAAGCTTTGTTTGTACTTTATTTTTGAAGAGATTAAATGCTTCCTCCTTAAAATAGACAAATTATCCTGCTGGTAAACCCTGTGAAATTGTAGTTTTTTTGTTTATCAGCTTTTGCATTTCCCTATAAGTTTTCTTGAAGACAATCTTGAAGTTTGTGAGTGTTCTGGCCCAGATGAACAAAGGCAGTGCTAAACACCAGATAACTGAAAGCTGTCCAATTTTTTTCTGTTCCACTATTGCCAACTGTGTATTGAGTCAACTTTCCAACAAAGTTAGCAGAAAACTGTTCCCAGTCAGAAAGACTCTCTAATCTTTTGATATTTTTTCTAGTAATCAGTTTGTCTTGGGGCTGCCATTTTGGTTGACTGTGATTATTTAGCTTTAAGTGGATGAGTCTGTAATCAGTCAGCACTCTGTACCACACATTCTTGTTGTCACTCTCACATCCTATCTGTCTCTTTTCCTTACAGTCTAATAGATTCCACTGTTTACTATGAAGGTGCATCCTGGTAGTTTTTGTGATGAGACAGTGTTTGTGATGAGAAGATGATATATGCAAGTCTTCAGTATTGCTGTTGCTGTTTCCAAATGCTCCCAAGGACTACATGCCATATCTGATAATCTGAGGCTACTCTGAAATTAGTCACCCAGAATTATAAACTTGTCCTCTTTTAGACAATTGATGATTAAGGGTCTCCAGGTCTTCCTAAAACATTTGTCATGATGGGAGCATAGGCATTAATGAGGGTAGCATGATGTTTTCCTGGAAGTCTCAATTTCTTTGTCATCAGACTCTCATTCACTCCTTTTGGTAGGCATTCACAAATGTTGACTCAAAAAACCTACCCACATTCCCATTCATTGCATTCACTCCAAAAAAATAATATGCATCCAACTCTGACTTCAGTAAGCCTTCATTTGCCAGCATAGTTTCATACTGGGCAGCTATTTCCATATAAAACCTGTTGAGTTCTCTTGCAACAAGGGACAATTCATCTTTCAGGTACATTGGATCGTGTGTTAGCTATGAGTGTGCACATGTTTCATGCACTGATGGTGAGTGAAATCCTCTTTGAAGGAGTTTTTGTAGGTTTTTTGTGACTGGACTGCACAGTGGGATCCCTACTTGCCACAGGAATCAGGCCAGGGTTGGGTAAGCAGGTAATTTTTAGGGCAGTTTTTTCTAGTCCCTTCCTCACATTAGGATGTGAGCCATGCAATCTTTAAAAGGGCTGCTCAGTTACTCAGGGGGCTGCTGGATCTCACTGCTGCTTTCAGTAAGGAAACAGTCCTCTAGTCTGGGTCACCTGTGTACAGGTTTGTGACTACATCTACCAATGTATCCACATCTGCTGCTTCATCACTTGCCTTTCACCATAGGAAATTGAGCAATGCTTATGAGGGATGTGTTTTGTTGTGTGGGTAAATTGGATTTAAGTGAAGTAGAGTTGCACGAGGTAAACCCCCTCATTCTCTCTTCCAGAGTCATCATGAACCAGCATAGCAAGACAGACTCAACATAATTGGTGATGACTCTATATGAAATGGATGGCCTTGGTGTTGTTGATGTCTGATCAAACTCTGAGTGCTCCACAACACCTACTTCAGTTGGCTTCATGGCTATTGGAATGAAGTGTTCTCCTCTGCCCATTCCACCAGTGTAAGACTGAACATTTTAGGGATTGACACCCCATCCTACTGACCAATGAGGTTGAGACTACCTTGGTTACCCTTAACTTGGTTTAACCTCCCTGCCAAAACAGTTTTACTGGGGTATAGTCACTGTGGCTGCTACAGCTTCTTGGAGACACAGGTGAGAGTTAGGTGGCTCAGGTGGTCATCAAAGGTGGAAAGCAGACCTGAAGAGGGCTCAGTTGCACTCATACCAAAGGTAGTTGCCTTCCTTGAACACACCCTATACCCCACTTGTAAAGAAACTGAATAGTGGATCAGTGGAACAGATTACATGCAAAAAAAAACTGTAGTAAGTGCTATAGTAATATGCTGTTTGATGATTTCAAAGATTGCAGCTTCTGGGATAGTAATTCACTCTTTGATAAAAAAAAAAAACCTGCTGGGAAGACAGGAAGATAGCATGGCAGAATCTAGATATAGAAAACATCTCACACCCTATACCAAAGGGGAAAAAAGTTTACATGTTCAAATATTTATAACAGCTTTTCCTGTAATGGCAAAAAATATTGGAAATTAAGGGGATGCCCATCAATTGGAGAATGAGTAAACAAATTGTGGTATATGCCTAGGATGGAGTATTATTTTTCTATAAGAAATCATGGGGGACTAGACTTCAGAATAGTCTGGGAACAATTGCATGAATTGACACTGAGAGAAGATGAATGAAAAGCAGTTGAATTTCAGAAAAATCTGGAAAGAATTATGTGAACAGATGTAATATGAAATAAGCAGAAGCAGAATAATGCACACACTAAAGAGCAATTTTGGGCAATGATCAACTATAATGAATTTTGTCAGTTCAACAGTATTCAGAAAGAATATTCTAAAGGACTTCTGATGGAAAATGTCAACCATATTCAGAGAAGAAACTGTGGAGTTTAAATTCAGCACAAAGCTTAACTATCTTTGATTTTTAGAAGTTATCTTATGTATTGTGCTTCCCTCCCCCTTTCTAACTTTTTCCCATTAGGATTTGATTCTTTCAAACATGATTACTATGGATCTATATTTGGCACATTATACATTAATAGTCTATACAAGGTTGCTTTCTGTCATGGAAAGAAACAAGGGAGTGAGAAAAATGTGAAATTCAAAACCCTGAAAAAAATATTTGTTGAAAATTATCATTGCATGTACTTGAAAAAAGAAATACAGAAAATAGCAAAAAAAAAAAAAACCAGGCACAACTAGATGACTGAAAACAACAAAAAAGAAGATTAAGAAGAAGAACAAGAACAAGAAAAAGAAGAAAATGATGATGATGATGAGAAGACAAAGAAGAAAGATTAAAAGGGGATAAATTGAATGAGATAAAGTAATATGCCTTTATCTTCCTTGAGAACTGATTAATTATATTCATATCAAGAACATTTTTAATCATGAGTCCTTTGGAATTGTTATGGGAATTGACTGTTGATAATGATTAAGATAACCACAGCTGAACATTGTACACTATTCCTGTTACTGTGTGCAATGTTCTCCAGGTTCTGCTCAGTACACACTGTTTCAGTTTACATAAATCTGTGCAGATTTTTCTGAAATCATTTATCATAGCACAATATTACTCCATTATATACATTGTTAAATCATTCCTGAATACACATCACAGCCCCTCAAATCTCAATGCTTTGTCACCAGAAAATGAGCTGCTATAATGTTTTATACCAATAGATTATTTCTCTCTCTCTCTCTCTCTCTCTCTCTCTCTCTCTCTCTCTCTCTCTCTCTCTCTCTTCATCATACAGATCTAGTAGTAGAATTTATAGACCAAAAATAATGCAATTTTCTTGCCCTTTAGAAATGATTTCCTGAATGATTTGTTTAAGTTGCAATACTACTAAAAATGAATTAGTATTCTAATTTTCCCACATCCCCTCCAAATTTATAATTTTCTATCATATTAGTTATTCTAAGAGTGTGAAGTAATTTCTCAGAGCAGATTTAATTTTTACTTCTCTAATAAATAGTGATTGAGATAGCTTTGTTTTCTTCATTTAACTTATTCCTATCCTTCAACCATTTATCAATTAGAGAACAATGTGTATTCTTGTACATTTGATACAATTAGAGAAATGAGAAATGCTTATGCTTTTTTAATATCAAAAAAGGGGGAAAGCCTTTAGGTTAAAAATCTATATGTTGAGGCTATCCTAAGGATAGAGACAAGTTGGCAGAGTAAATGCCAGGATCTAGTCAAAATCCCCAATTTTTTTTCCAAACAACTTCAAAATAATGCTTCAAATGAAATTTTAGAATGGTAGAGGCAAAAAGGATTATAGGGAGATATTTTCCCAAGCTAAGACAACTTAGGTGTCTACAACATCAGAGTGGATTAAGGCTGGGAACATGGTAGGAGAAATAGTGATGGACTTTGGAAACAGTTGTCTATAGCAGCACCTCTAGGAACTATCAGATCACAAAGCATAAAGGAGTTGGAAAACAGTCCAGAAAGACATTATGATTCTGGCGAAGATGACGGAGGTAAAACAAGCACAGTTGTAAAGTCTCCTGATCTCTTTCCCATCTATCACATGAAACAAACATCTTAAAAGAAATCCAACCCGGGGCGGCTAGGTGGTGCAATGGATAGAGCATTGTCTATGGAGTCAGGAGTACCTGAGTTCAAATCCGGACTCAGACACTTAATAATTACCTAGCTGTGTAGCCTTGGGCAAGCCACTTAACCCCACTGCCTTGCAAAAACCTAAAAAAAAAAGAAATCCAACCCACAAAACCCAAAACGAAAAGCCAGGAGAAAGAACATCTACCTCAGGATTTGTCTCCAGCAGCAGCACTGGAGAAATTTGGGAGAGTGAGTCTGGGCTCAGAGGGAAGATCATCCCTATCAACCAGATTAACAGCTGAATTGGAGCCAGGAGTCTGAAGGCCTGAGAGCTGGACCTGCTGGATCAGCAGTGGGGCTAGACTACAGGGGCTTCAGTCAACTAGTGAGTAGAGGCACTGTTGGTGCTGTCCCCTGGGAGCTGGCGGAGAGGGCTGGGGTGAGAGTTCTGGTGCAGGAGAGCTGTGGACACCATCCCTGGGCTCCTCTGGTCTAAGGAACTCACAGTGCCATTACAGGTGAGACCTCTTCCCAAATAAACAAATGCAGACTACTTCTGCCTCAGGCCCAGGTTTGTGCAGAAGAACCAGCCCAGCTGAGGAATGACCTCAGGCCAGAGTAAAGGCCAACTTTGACTGAAGGCAAAAGAATTCAATAGCTCCAAGTCCTCCCTTCAAGCAAATGGAGAAGGCATCAATCAAGGTAAAAGACACTCCAGAGAAAGCAACCAACACCTCCTACTGGCCAGCCAGAGAAATTGCACTCAATGAATAAAGCCTTTAGCAATCCCAAGCCCCTGTGAACCAGCCCCTCCCCAACTGAAGGTCTTAGCAAAATGAAGAAGAGTCAGTAGAAAGGTGGATCCATAGAAAAATTCTTGGAAGGGAAAGACAATAACTCAGAAAGACCTAGAACCTCTGAGGAGAATACGATCTGGTTTTCAGCATAGAAAGACATCCTTGAAGAAATAATGAAGGAGCTTAAAAATTTGGGAGAGACAATTAATACCTTGCAACAAGAAAAATAAAAACCTTAGAAAGTACACTGGACAAATACAAAAGGAGAATAAATCTCTCAGATCATCAATTGGACAATTACAAAATGAAAAAAGAAAATAATTCTCCCAAAACCTCAATTGGACAAATGGATAGCTCTTTCAAAAGTAGAATTGACCAATTGGAAAAGGAGTTGCAAAAGGTTAATGAAGAAAACTCCTCCCCCCAAAAAAAGAATGGAGTCTACAGAAACTAATGTCTCCATGACACAGCAAGAGTCAGTTAAACAAAATCAAAAAATAGAAAAAATAGAAGAAATAAAATATCAACAAAACCACTGACCTTGAGAATAGATCAAGGAGGAGCAACCTGAAAATTATATGACCTCCTGAAAACATTGAAGAGAAAAAAAGCCTGGACTTAATATCACAGGATCTAGTGATGGAAAACTGCCCTGATATCATGGAATCAGAGGGCAAAGTAGTTATTGAAAGAGTACATCGATCCCCACCAGAAAAAGATCCTAAAATGAAAACACCAAGGAATGTTGTGCCAAACACCAGAACTATCAGATAAAAGAGAAAATCCTGCAAGCAGCCAGAAAGAAACAATTTAAATATCAAGGAACCACAGTAAGGATCATGCAGGACCTGGCTGCATCAACATTAAGGGATCAAAGGGCCTGGAACGAGATATTTCGAAGAGCAAGGGAGCTTGGAATGCAGCCAAGAATCTACTTTCCCACAAAGCTGAGACTTTTCTTCCAGGGAAAAAGATGGACATTTAACAAAATGGAACAATTCCAAAAATTTCTGATTAAAAGACCAGAGCTAAACAGAAAATTTGGATATCAAAGAGGACCTTTAAGAGACACATGAACAGGTTAAATAAAGGGGGAGGGGGCAGTAAAAGGAAAAAAAATGCTGTCCAGTAATTTGAAACTGTCCATATCCCATGATGGGGGGAAAAGAGTCTCATAAATCTTGAGAATTGTAACTCTAACAGTGAGAATATACCTGACCAAAAATGATGGACATTCATGACCTATCCACAAGACTACTATCTAATGGGATGTAACTGGCTTTAACCCCACTTGGGAGAAAGACTCTAATAACTCTCAGGAATCTTGACTCTATTCAGTAGAATATACTGAACTAGAAGGGACAGACACTCAGAATTTTCTATGACTTAGATAGAATGATCTAAAAAACACTACCTCCTTAAAAAGGGGGACAGGAAAGAGACAGGAGGAGGGAGGGGATTGAATGGGGGTAAATATCATTACACTAAGAGGTACAGGAAACCTATGGTAAAAGAGGGGAAGAAGGGAGCAGAGAGAAACACCTGAATCTTCTTCTCATTAGACTTGGCTTAAAGTCAACCTACACATACTCAGTTAACTTATAAAACATCTAACCTTTAAAGTATTAAAAAAAGGAAAAAAGGAGGGGGAACAGAGAAAGGAAGGGGAGTGGGGGGGAGGGAAACAACTAAAGGAAGGCAAGGGAAAAGGGAAAAAGGGAAAGGGGAAAGAAAGGGGAGGGTGTGATATAGGAGGGCAAACACACTGAAGGGGGTGATATTCAGAAACAAAATCCTGGGGAATATGGATGAAGGGGGGGAAGGGGGAAAAATACAAACAGAGGGCAGATAGCAGGGAGGGCAATAAAGAATTAGGAATCATAACCTTGAATGTGAATGGGATAAACTCTCCTTTAAAACCTAAGCAAATAGCAGAGTGAATTAAAAACCAGAATCCTACAATATTCTGCTTACAAGAAACTCATTTGAAGCATAGAGATACATATTGAGTAAAGGTACAAGGTTGGAGCGAAATATATTTTGCTTCAGCTGAAGTAAAAAAAGCAGGGGTAGCAATCCTTATCTCAGACAAAGCAGAAGCAAAAATACGTAGTATTAAAAGAGATAAGGAAGGAAATTTTATCCTCCTAAAAGGTACCATAGACAATAAAGTCATTTCAATACTGAAAATATATACAGCCAGTGGGACAGCACCCAAATTCTTAGAGGAGAAGCTGAAAGAACTACAGGAAGACATAGACAGCAAATCTCTACTAGTGGGAGACCTCAACATCACACTCTCAGATCTAGATAAATCAAAAGATAAAATAAACAATAAAAAAGTTAAGGAGGTAAATAGATTGTTAGAAAAATTAGATATGGTAGACTTATAGAGGAAACTGAACAGGGATAGAAAGGAATATGCCTTTTTCTCCGCAGTACATGGAACTTATACAAAAATTAACCATGTCCTAGGACATAAAAAGCTAATGATCTACTGCAGAAAGGCAGAAATAGTGAATATATCTTTCTCAGATCCCAATGCAATAAAAGTCACATGCAATACTAGGCCAAGGAGATATAGACCCGGAACAAATTGGAAACTGAATAGCCTCATTTTAAAAAATGAGTCGACCAAAAAACAAATTACAGAAAGAATTAACCATTTTATCCTAGATAATGATAATAATGAAACAACATACCAAAACCTATAGGATTCATTCAAAGAGACTATCAGGGGATATATTGTAGCTCCAAATGCTTACATGAATAAATTGGAGAAAGAAGAAATCAATGAACTAAACACACAACTAAAAAATTAGAGAAAGAACAAATCAAAAATCCCCAATTAAATACCAAATTAGAAATTCTAAAAACTAAAGGAGAAATTAATAAAATCAAAAGCAAAAAAACTATTGAATTAATAAATAAAACCAAAAGCCAAAAGTTGGTATTATGAAAAAAACCAATAAAATTGATAAAACTCTGGTCAATGTGATTAAAAAAAGAAAGAAGAAAACCAAATTGCTACTATCATAAATGAAAAAGGTGAACTCACATCCAGTGAGGAGGAAATTAAAGTAATAATTCAAAATTATTTTGCCCAACTCCATGCCAATAAATTTGATAATCTAAGTGAAATGGATGAATATTTGTACAAATATAAATTTCCCAGGTTAAATGAAGAACAGATTAAATACCTAAACAACCCTATCTAAGAAAAAGAAATTCAACAAGCCATCATTGAACTCCCTAAACAAAAATCTTCAGGGCCTAATGGATTCACAAGTGAATTCTACCAAACATTTAAGGCACAATTGGTTCCAATTCTATAAAACTCTTTGGAAAAATAGGGAAAGATGGAACTCTGCCTAACTCTTTCTATGAAACCAATGTGGTGCTGTTACCTAAACCCGGAAGAATTAAAGCTGAGAAAGAAAATTATAGTCCTATTTCCCTGATGAATAACCTTAAATAAAATCTTAGCAAAATGATTACAACAAGTTATCACCAGGATAATACATTATGATCAAGTAGGATTTATTCCAGGAATGCAAGGTTGGTTCAATATTAGGAAAACTGTTAGTATACTCAATTATATCAACAACAAACCTATCAGAAATCATATTATCATATCAATAGATGCTGAAAAAACTTTTGATAAAATACAACATCCATTCCAATTAAAAACACTAGAGAGTGTAGGAATAAATGGACTGTTCCTTACAATAATTAGCAGTATCTACCTGAAACCATCAACAAGCATTCTATTCAATGGGGTGAGGCTAGAGGCATTCCCAATAAGATCAGGGGTGAAAGAAGAATGCCCATTATCACCATTACTATTCAATATTGTATTAGAAATGTTAGCATCAGCAATTAGAGAAGAAAAAGAAACTGAAGGAATTAGAATTGGGAAGGAAAAGACAAAACTCTCACTCTTTGCAGATGATATGATGGTCTACCTAGAGAATCCCAAGAAGTCATCCAAAAAAATTACTGGAAACAATTAGCAATTTCAGCAAAGTTGCAGGTTATAAAATAAAGCCTCCTTAATCCTCAACATTTCTATATATGTCTAGCAAGAGACAGCAGGAAGAGCTAGAAAGAGAAATCCCATTCAAAGTAACCTCAAACAGTATAAAATACTTGAGAGTCTATTTGCCAAGAAAGACACAGAATCTTTTTGAAAACAATTATAAAACACTTCTCACACAAATTAAATCAGATTTAAATAACTGGGCAAATATCAACCACTCATGGATAGGTAGAGCTAATATAATAAAAATTACAATTCTACCAAAACTAAACTATCTGTTTAGTGCCTTACCAATCAAAATTCCAAAAAATTACTTTAATGAGTTAGGAAAAATTTTAAGTAAATTAATATGGAGAAATAAAAACTCAAGAATTACCAGGAGCTTAATGAAAAAAAGTGCAAAAGAAGGTGGCTTAGCCCTACCTGATTTAAAATTATATTATAAAGCATCAGTCATCAAAACTGTTTGGTATTGGCTAAGAAATTGAGTGGTGCACCAGTGGAATGGTCTAGGTGTAAAAGGAGGAGATGATTATAGTAATCTGCTGTTCCATAAACCCAAAGAGTCCAGCCATGGGGATAAAAACTCCCTCTTTGATAAAAACTGCTGGAAGAAACTTAGATTAGACCAACACCTAACACCCTTTACCAAGATAAGATCCAAATGCTTACAAGACTTAGAAATAAAAAACAATACTATAAGCAAATTAGAAGATCAAGGACTAGTTTACCTGTCAGATCTATGGAAAGGGGAGTAGTTTATGACTAAGGAAGAGTTGGAGAACATCATCAAAAACCAATTAGATGATTTTGATTACATTAAATTGAAAAGCTTTTGCACAGATAAAACCACTGTAACCAAGATCAAAAGAAATGTAGTAAACTGGGAAACAATCTTTACAACTAATGATTCTGACAAAGGACTCATTTCTAAAACATACAGAGAACTGAGTAATATTTTTAAAACAAAAGCCATTTCCCAATTGACAAATAGTCACAGGATATGCAAAGGCAATATACAGATGAGGAGATCAAAGCAATTCATAGCCATATTAAAAAATGCTCTAAATCATTCATTATTAGAGAAATGCAAATTAAAGCTTCTCTGAGGTACCACCTCACACCACTCAGATTGACCAATATGACCAGAAAGGATAATGATCATTGTTGGAAGTGTTGTGTGAAATCTGGGACACTATTACACTGTTGGTGGAGCTGTGAACTCATCCTACCCTTCTGGAGAGCTATTTGGAACTATGCTCAAATGGCAACAAAAATGTGCATGCACTTTGAGCCAGCAATACCACTACTGGGTTTATACCCTGAAGACATGATGAAAAAGGGTAATAACATTACTTGTACAAAAATATCTATAGCAGCCATGTTTGTGTTGGCAAAGAACTGGAAATCAAGTAAACGTCCTTCAATTGGGGAATGGCTTAGCAAACTATGGTATGTGTATGTCACGGAATACTATTGTTCTATTAGAAACCAGGGGGGGATAGGATTTTAGGGAAGCCTGAAGGGATTTGCATGAACTGATGTTGAGTGAGTTGAGCAGAACCAGAAAAACACTGTATGCCCTAACAACAACATGGGAGTGATGATCAATATTGAAGAACTTGCTCATTCCATCAGTCCAACAATTGGGAGCAATTTTGGGCTGTCTGCAAAGGAGAGTGCCAGTTGTATCTCGTTAAGGAGCTGTGGAGTTTGAACAAAGTTCAAGGACTATTCCCTTTAATTTAGGAAAAAACAGATATCTTATTGTGTGATCTTGTTAACTCCTAGAATTCTTGTCTCTTCTCTAAGGATATGATTTCTCTCTCATCACACCCAATTTGGATCAAGGTACAACATGGAAACAAAGTAAAGACTTACAGATTGCTTTCCATGGGTGCGGGGGGAGGGAAGTAAGATTGAGGAGGAAATTGTACAACTCAAATAATATCTTTAATAAAAATTAAAAAAGAAATAAAGAAATTATGAATGATTCTTTTCCAACCTTGGGTGCTGATTGATAATTTCATTGATTAAAAAGATTTCTAAATCCTATTTCCTTGAAGAAGAATATAATTTGTGATCAATCAAAAGGAGCACAGGCCCTGGTCATGATTTAGTTGCCTAGAGGACTACTAGCATTTACAACTTCAGATGTAGAGAATTTTCCTGGATAAAGACCAGAACCCAGTTCAAGAAAGTCATTATCTCTCTTTGGAAATACTAAATTTCAGACCCTCAGACCTAGCAATGTAAAGAGCAATTCAAAAAAAGGCTAAAAATTAAGATAATAGTGCCTATATATGGTGACTGTTAATCCAGGCTATTTTTATTTTTGTAAATAGTAATCCATTTCTCTTAGTTTGACTTCATGATACATAATTTAGCAAAAAGCTCCTATTAATTACTCTTATTTCTTCTTCACCCTTTTCATTTTGTACCATTAATTTGGTTTTCTCTTTCCTTTTTAAAAATAAAATTAAGGTTATAGCAAAGATGGCAGAGAGAAGACAGGCACAGTACTAAAGCCTCCTGATCTTCCTTCATATATAAAATGAAACAAACCTCTTAACAGAAATTCCATCTACAAAACTCAGAAAGAGAAACTAGGAGAAGAAGATCTACTTCAAGGTTTGTCCTCTGATATCTTGGGTGAGCTGGGTGCCGAGGGTAGACTGCCTGCCGGGAGCACAAGACAGAGTCAGAGTCTGAGAGCTCAACTGGCCTGATGCGGGGTGGACAAGATCTTGAGACCCTGAGAGTTTGAGCAGTTTGATCACTTGACTAGCGTGATCAGTGTGGCAGACTAGAGCCTGAAAACCTAAAAACAGGGCAAACCTGGTTGGCCATGGTGGCGTGGGACAACTAGCAAGTGTAGGCATTGGTTGTGGTACTGATGGTCTGGAGCTAGGTAGCAGAGTTGGAGGGAGAGTTCCAGTACAGGATACCTGCAGCCATACCTTCATTTCAGCTGAAGCCTCTTCTCAGTACAAACACAATTACAGCCCACCTCTGCCCCAGGCTCAGGTGTGAGCAGAAAACCTCCCTCAGCTGTGAATAGGGAGAGCAATTACCTTGCCCTATGGTAAAACCCACCAGTGGTCAAAGGTAAGAGTACTCATCAGCTTCATCCACCCCTCCAGGCTAAGATCACAGACACTCCAGAGAAAGCAACCAACACAGCCTACTGGCCAGTCCACTTGGAGCTGCTAAACCCAGTGAGTAAAGCCTCTAGGGATCTCAACACCAAACTTCTGTGAACCAGCCCCTCACCAACATAAGGTCTTAGGAAAATGAAGAAGGGTCAGTGAAAAGGAGGGTTCATAGAAAAATTCCTAGAACGAAAAGACCCTAACTCAGCGAGACCTAGAACCTCTGAGGAGAATATGATCTGATCTCCAGCACAGAAAGACATCCTTGAAGAAATGAGGAAGGAGTTTAAAAATCAATTGGAATATTTAGCAGAGACAATTAACACCTTGTAACAAGAACACAAATCATTGGAAAATTCAATTGGACAAATGCATAAAAGAAAATAATTCTCTCCAAACATCAATTGGTCAAATGAAAAAAAACTCTCTCGAAAATAAAATTGACCAATTGGAAAAGGAGTTGTAAAAGTTAAATGAAGAAAATTCTTCTCTAAAAAAGAGAATGGAGTCTGTGCAAACTAATGACTTCATGAGACAGCAAGAGTCTGTTAAAAACAAAAAAAAATAAAATGAAAAAATAGAAGAAAATGTAAAATACTTCTCAGCAAAACCACTAACCTCAAGAATAAAGCAAGAAGGGACAACCTGAGAATTCTTCCTGAAAACACTGAAGAGAAAAAAGCCTGGACTTAATATTACAGGACTTAGTGATGCAAAACTGCCCTGATATCATGGAATCGGGGCAAAATCATTACTGAAAGAATTCATCAATCCCTCCTGAAAGAGATCCCAAAATAAAAACACCAAGGAATGTTGTGTCCAAATTCCAGATTTATCAGATAAAACTGATAATCCTCCAAGCAGCCACAAATCACCAATTTAGATACCAAGGAGCCACAGTAAGGATTATGCAAGGCCTGGCTGCATCAACATTAAGGGATCAAAGGGCCTAGAATGAGATATTCCAAAGTGCAAGAGAACTAGGAATGCAGCCAAGAATCCACTACCAAGCAAAGCTGAGCCTTCTCTTCCAGTGGAAAAGATGAACATTTAACCAAATGGGAGACTTCCAACATTTCCTGATGAAAAGACCAGAGATTATTAGAAAATTTGTATGTCAAACAGGAGGCTCAAGAGATATATGAAATGGTAAAAATAAAAAGCCTCCTATTGAATAAGATGAAACTGACCATATCCCCTCCTGGGAGAACGATTCTCATAACTCTTGAAACTTTTCTATTCAGCCCTGGTTTATTCATCAGAAATTCTTAAAAATCTTCTATTTCATTAAATGTTCATTCCTCTTCTTATCCCTCCTCCCTCAGGCTTATGCTAAGTGCAACTAGGTAAGTTATTTTTAGTTGTAATCTTGACTTCTATTACCTCCAGAAGAGCACACTCCAAACTTCTTATTCTTGCATGTAGAAGCTCCTAAATCTTGTATTATCATAACTATGGTTCACATCCTAAAAGTATTTATTTATGACTTGTTGAAGCATTTTTTCTTAGCTCTGAAACCTCTGGAATTTGATTTTAATATTCCTGGAAGTTTTCATTTGGGAATTTGTACAGGAAATGATTGGTGGATTTCTTTAATTTCTATATTATTTTCTTATTCTAGTATTTGATTAGATTGATGATTTTTCTTTTTTAAAACATTTAATTTATTTGTTTTCCAACTACATATAACAGTAGATTTTACCAATCATTTTTGTAATGTTTTGAGTTTTATATTTTTCCCTCTCTCCCACCTGCCCCTAATAGAAAGTGATCTGATATAAGCTCTGCAATTTTAACCATGCTAATAATATTATGACAGAAGAATCAGATTCAAATCAAAGAATGAAAACATTAGGGAAAATGATATAATATATGACAACTTATAAAAATTTAAGATAATAAGCTTTGGTCTTCATTTAAATTCCAAAGTTCATTTTCCATATACATATATATATATATATATATATATATATATATATATATTTTTTATATATTTTTAGATTTTTCAAAGCAATGGGGTTAAGTGTCTTGTCCAAGGCCACACGGCTAGGTAATTATTAAGTGTCTGAGGTTGGATTTGAACCCAGGTACTCCTGACTCCAAGGCCGGTGCTCTATTCAGTGTGCCACCTAGCCACCCTCATTTTCTGTATATTAATGGTAATTTTCTTCACAAGTCTTTTAAAATTATCTTTGCTGAAATGAATACATCCTTCATGGTAGATCATCACCCCTTATTGTTGGCAGTGTGTATATTGCTGTTCTGTTTCTGCTGATAGCACTTAGTATCAATTCCTCTAAATATTTCCAGGCTTTTTTGAACTCCCATCCCTCATGATTTCTTATAGAACAATAGTATTCCATCACATACATACACCACAATTGGATGGACCTCCCCTCAATTTCCAATCCTTTTTCCACTACAAAAAGAGATGCTATAAACATGAGGGATTTTTTACCCTTTTTCATAATCTCTTCAGGATCCAGACATAATCACAGTGGTATTGCTGGACCAAAGAGTAAGTACATTTTTATTGCCCTTTGGTAATTCTAAATAGCTCTCCAAAAAAGGTTGGATTGTTTCACTACTCCATCAACACTTTAAGTGTTCTAGTTTTCCCATATCCAATACAACACCGATAATTTTTCTTTTCATTGATGTTGGCACATTTGAGAGGTGTGAGGTTACATTTCAAAGATGCTTTAATTAGCATTTCTCTAATAAATATTGATTTAGACCAAATTTTCATATAACTATAGATATTTGTGATTTCATCTGAGAATTGCCTTTCATTATGCTTTGACAATTTATCATTTGGGGACTGACTTGATTTTTTTTTATATTTAACTCAGTTCTCTATATTTTAGAATTGAGTCCATTTTCATGATCAGTAGTTGTAAAAATTGTTTCCCAACTTGATACATTCCTTGGGTGCAGGAGTTTTGTTCACAGAAAAAACTTTTAAATTAATGTAATCAAAATTATACGGTTTTGGGGCAGCTAGATGGCAGAGTGAATAGAGCACCGGCCTTGGAGTCAGGAGTGCCTGAGTTGAAGTCCAGCCTCAGACACTTAATAATTACCTAGCTGTGTGGCCTTGGGTAAGCCATTTAGCCCCATTGCCTTGCAAAAACCTAAAAAAATTATCTGGCTTGAGTTTCATAATGCTCTCTATCTCTTCTTTAAACATAAAACTGTGCCCTTTTCCATAAATCTAAAATGAAGTGTTACTTGGTCTCCTAATTGGCTTATAATATTATCTATTAAGTATAAATTCTGCACAAATTTTGACCTTATGTTTGTATAGGAGATGAGATGCTGGTCTATACCTAGTTTCTGCCAAACTATCTTTCAATTTTCCTAGAAGTTTTTAACTTAGAACCTGAATATATGAGTTTATTAAACAGTAGATTATTATAGTTATTCTTTTGTCTCTTTTTTCACCTAATCTTTTCTACTGATCTACCACTCTATTTCTTAGACAGTACCAAACTATTTTGATAACAAATGTTTTATAATATAAATTTTGATCTGGTATGACTAGTTTTCCTTCCTTTACATTTTTTCCCATTAATTCCCTTGATATTCTTGATCTATTTTTCTCCCCATATGAATATAGTTAGTATTTTTTCTGCCTCACTAAAGTAATTTTTCAGAAGTTTGAATGATATGGCACTACATAAGTAATTTAATTTAGGCAGAATTGCCATTTTTATTATATAAGCTAACAATTGAAATGTGTCCAGTTATTTAGGTCTGATTTTATGTGCTTGGAAAGTGTTTTATAGTTGTTTTCATAAAGTTTATGAGACTGTCTTGGCAGGTAGACTCCCAAGTATTTTATGTTGTCTGAAGTTATTTTTAAGTGGGATTTCTTATTCTATCTCTTGCTGCTTTATCTTTTTATATATAATATAAATTATATATACTAAGACGTTAAGTGGTTTATTTTATATTTTGAGTTTTTTTGTTAAAATCCAGTAGTTTTTACATGATTTTACAGGGCTCTTTAGACATTCCATCATATCATATATATATATATATATATATATATATATATATATATATATATATATATATATGTATACAAAGAGTGAGAGTTTTGTTTCTTCATTATAGATTCCAATTCCTTCAATTTCGTTATCTTCTCTTATTGTTAATGTTAATGCTAACATTTCTAATACAATATTGAATAATAGTGTTGATCATGAGTATCCTTGTTTCATTCCTGATCTTATCGCCAATGCTTCTAGCTTATCCCCATTAAAAATAATGCTTGTAGATGCTTATCATTTTAAGGAACATTCCATTTACTCCTATGCTCTCTAGTGTTTTTAATAGGAATAGGTACTGTATTTATGGAAAAATATAATTTCTGTTAGGTTTCTTATTGATATGATCAATTATACTTATAGCTTTCTTAATTCTTGAACCAACCCTTCATGCTTGGTATAAATCCTGCTTGTTAATAGTGTATTATTCTAGTGATAATTTGTTGCAATTGTTTTGCTAATACTTAATTAAAATTTTTGCACCTTCATTAAAGAAGATGGTCTATAATTTTCTCTCTGTGTTGGCTCTTCCTAGTTTAGGTGTCAGCACAATATTGATATCATGGAAGTAAATGGACACATATCCTTCAACTATTTTTCAAATAGTTTATATAAAATTGGAACTAATTGTTCCTTAAATCTGTAGTAGAATTCATTTATGAATCCATGGGGTTCAGGAGATTTTTATTTAGTGAGTTCCTTGATGGCTTGCTCTTCCCCCCCCCCACCAAGATAGGGTTATTTAATTCCTCTTCTTTAACCTTGACAGTTTATATTTTTGTAAATCTTCATCCATCACACATAGACTATCAAATTTGGTTTTCTTCTTTTTTTAAAAAACAGATTAACCAACTTGGAGTTTTACTTATTTGTTGAATAGGAACTTATGTTTTCAATGCTTCAGTTCTTACCTTAGTTCCCCAAGGCAGCCTGCTTCCTGGGCTCTGGGTCTCCATTCTTTGTCCTAGGCACACCCACACTTCCCTCCCCTCCTCCCCCCAAAACCTTGCCAGAAGATTTTCCTCTATATTTTTTTGTGAGCTCTGTTGCTCCAAAAGTTAACTGATTCTTATTGGTTCTTAATATAGGCCAGTAAGGTTTAAAAACTGTGCTTGGCTTCTCTCCACCAGCTTAGCAAGGACTCTCAGTGAGAATATTTCTTGAAAGATGATGCCTAGACCCTCCATTTTTTAAAAACATGACTTAAAAGTAGTCCAGTAATTCTTAAATTTTCTCTCTCCAATTATTTTCTTGTTTTGTTTTTACAATGAGATATTACACATGTTCTATTTTTTCCTTTTTTTTAAATTTTGTTTTATTTATTTTTTGATGCCTCATGGATTCATTACTTTCCACTTATTCCATTCAGGGAGTGTTTGATACCTCTCCTCCCCCTTTTTCCTATTTTGTCTGTTCAATTTTTTTGAGTAACTTTTCCTGACAATGATTTTTTACTGTTTTTACCATTACACCAATAATGGTTTTTAAAGATATTTCCTTTAATATTTTGTGTCTGTTTTACTAGGTAGTTGCTACTTCAAAATTGTATTATATCAATTTCATTTATTTTCCTTTATTTGCATTATTTAGGTTTTTTTAAATTTTTATACCACTTCTAGGTATTGGTTTTGGGTAGGGTAGGATCCCTACTCCCTTATGGCTACAAGTGCTCTTTCTCCTTAAGGTCCTTAGAAATATGGGTTGGGTTATTGCTCTCCTGCCCCTGCAAATGTTAGTTCTCTTTGCTTTCTTGAACCATTCTTTTTGAATGATTACAAGCACTCCACCTTGGAAATGTATCCAGTGCCTTACTGCACTCTGGCCACATGTACTAATGAACTACTGCCCATCTTTACCCTTGGATTTTGACCAACATTTGTGTATGAGCACTGCATAGGGTCAAGCAAATGACTTAAATACTATTTTGTAAGAAAAAGTTTTAGGCTGACTTTCTATATTTTCTTGACTCACAAAGTAGTTTCATAGTAACTTCTTGTTGGTTCTGCCAATAAAAAATGATTGAAGGAGTTATTTTGAAGTTGTCTGGAAGGAGATTTTGTAGAGATCAAATGTGTTCCTGTCTTTACTCTGACATTTTGACAAAATTCTCCCTCTCTAAATCACTATTGATTAGAGAAAAGCAATTAAACAATTCCGAGGTCCCACCTCACAGCTGTCAGAAATTTTAAATGTGATAAGTGATTAAGGAAAACAAGTATGTTAATGAACAATTGGTAGGGTACTAAACTGGTTTTAACATCTGGAAAACACCATGAGCTATGATCAAAGGGCTATGCTATAAACTATATACTCTGATCCAACAGTACCATAAAGAAATTAAAGGAAAAAGACTTACATGTGCAGACATGTTTATAACCACTGTTTTTGTGGTGGAAGCATATTAAAAATAGAGGGGGAAACTCATCAGATGATAAAATTGTTGCATATAATTGTTATGGAATATTAATGTATGGAATACTAATACAATAAGAAATTATGAGTTGGTAATTTCAGGAAACAAAACATTGCAGGATCTATTTTTTTCTATCTATGTGACTAATCTAAGCAATACAATGGTTAACACACTTCTAAAAGATTCATGATACAAAAGTGCTATCCATCATTTGAGAAGGAACTGATAAACTCTGCAAACAGATGTATAATTTTCTCTTTATTTTTTGCTTTGGTTTTTTTTTGCCATGTTTCCTCAATTGATAAAGTCAGAATATATGAATAAGGAGTCTTCAAACAAAAAAATAATCAAAACTATCTCTAGTCATATGGTAAAAATACTCCAAATTACTATTAATTAGAGAAATACAATTAAAATAATCTTGAAGTAGCACCTCACAACTTTGAGATTGGTTAATATGATAGAAAAGGAAAATGATAAAAGTTGGAGAAGATGTGGGAAAATTGAGACATGAATGCATTCTTTGGTTATGTTGTAAACTTATTCAATCATTCTTAAGAACAATTTGGAACTCTTCCTCAAAGTCTATTAAACTGTGTATAGCCTTTGAACCACTACTAGATCTTCATCCCAAAGAGTTAAAAAAAAGGGAAAAGACCTATTTGCACAAAAAGTATATATATAACATGTCTTTTTGTATTGGGAAAGAATTGGAAATTGAAGAGATGTCCATAAATTCTGGAATGACTATATAAGTTGTAGTATATGATTATGTTGGAGTACTATTATGCTATAAGGAATGATGAGTAAGATGATTTCAGAAAAAAAATACATAAAAATACTTAATTGAATTGATGTCAGGTGAAGTGAGAAGAACCTGGAGAACATTGCACATGATAACAGCAATATTGTAGAACAATCAACTGAGAATGCTTTAACTATTTTCAGAAGTACAATGATCCAAACAACTGGAAAGGGTTCATGATGAAAAATGCTAACCACCTCCAGAGAAATAACTGATCAATTCCTTAGTTTTAGAGATTTTTAAATTTATGTTTTCTTTCACAACATAACTACTATGGAAATATATTTTGCAAATTTACATATTCTATACCAAATTCTGTACTATTTGTGGTAGAGATGGATGACAAAAACTTTGAACTCAAAATATTAAAACATTAATAATACCATTGCTCTCACATGTAACTAAAGATGATATATTTTTGAAAAGTAAATACAGGATAATTTTAGGAGAGAGTGAACACCAACATCTTAAGATCAGGAAAAGTCTTCCTATAAAGACAGTGTCTGACAGTAAAACTTTGAAGGAAATCAGCAATTCCAAAAGACTGGTGTATTAAGGAGGGAGTATCTAAAACTATGAGATATCTACAGAGAAATTAAATGGATAGAATATTTTGTTTGCAAAATAAGAAACATTTTAGGAGGGAATAATGAAAATGAAAAGGTAGAACAAAGTCAGACTGTCAGTGTCTTTATATACCAAACTAAGAAGTTTGACATCTTGTACAATATAATATAATGATGATTCATATTGTTGATCAAAGACTTCCATATTAATATATTTACAAAAATATCTTACAAATATCATGTTTTAGATTTCCATGGATGGTAATCTGAAGAGAGGAGAGATTTGAAGATATGAACATCACTTAGAAAGTTATTGGAATAACCAATCAAATTTGATGGAGTGAACTGGAATGGGAATGTATTTCTAAGAAAATAAATTGAGAACAGTCTTTGATCTCAAAAGCATACAATCTGATTGGGAGAGAAAACACTTAATAGATAATTCAACTACAGGGAAAACAGAAAAGTCTAGGGGCTATTTGGTCATGTCTTTTCTGCAGCTAGGAGTTTTGAGCAAAGCAGCTACATAATGATTATTAGGAAACAGAGATCCTGGTAAAGTCCCTGGAAGTTAGTTCAAATATTTTACTGCAAGTCTATACAATAGTAACTAGTGTTTTTTTTTTTTTTGCCCCCAGATAAGTCTCTTTAGGACAGGGTATAATGAAGTTCTAAACTATAGAACTGGGATCTAAATATATTGGTTAAAAACTTTTGTGGTTTCAACTTTTCTAAGGATATTAAAGAAAGTTATCTTTGGATCAATAGGCAGGATTTGAGAAATTTTTTAAAAAGTGTTTCTAAAGCTTTGTTCTGGATCCCAAGAATTGCTTATTTGATATGATCATGAATGACCATAACCATGGAATAGAAAGCATGCTATATGCTGTGAATATTGAACAACATGATGAGGAGGAAAATTAGAATTTAATAATGGTGCTTAGAGAACCATAAAATGTAATTCCCAATTGCCTGATTATCTCACTTACAAAAGCATAAGATTCAGGAGGTAGTGTCTATTTTTCTTACAGTAAAGAACAAGCTTTAGTTTCACATAATTTCTTTCCATGGCATAAGTAAACCAGATTTGACAGTAAATGGCAGGGGTGATTACTAACAATGAAATCCTGTGTCACAGTCTACAAGGAATGAGTCAATGTATTGAAGCACAATTGACTTCAGATTAATTAGCTTGAGCTCTAGGTCAAATTTGAGCAATGGTATTAGGTCAAGCAGAAATCCAATTGCAAGCTCTGTCATGTTCCTTTTAAGTTTTGAAACCAAAAAAAAATAAATTGGTTTCTTATTTCTTTTCTTTTTTCTTTTTTTTTTTTTTTTTTTTTTTTTTTTTTTTTTTTTGGTTTGCAGTGGCAGGAGGGAGGGGTGGGGAATCAAAAATAGGAATGACTACTTTGTGGAGATGTATTCCAAGATGCTTGGAACAAACTGAAATGGAGAAATGGTGCCTGTACTTCAAAGAAGGATGAACATTACCTTTAAAATTATTTTACATGAGAATCATTTTTGAGCGCAGTGCATCTCTCTTTCTATTCCCCATTTATTGATTTATCGAATGGGTACTTTTACAAGGATTTGTTATTATAATTGTTAAATTTAAAAAATAAACTAAGAAAAAAATTCTACATTGTTTATGTGCAAGACTGCTAGTAATGTATTCACTCCTATTTAGGATCGATATTTTTTTGTCAATTCCATAAAGTCAGTTTTATTCTCTAAAAATTGCAACTATAGGGGCAGCTAGGTGGTGTAGTGGATAAAAGCCCTTGAGTCAGGAGTACCTGGGTTCAAATACGGTTTCAGACACTTAATAATGACCTAGCTGTGTGGCCTTGGGCAAGCCACTTAACTCCATTTGCCTTGGAAATAACCTAAAAAATATATAAAGTTTTGGGGTGGCTAGGTGGTGCAGTGGATAGAGCAGTGGTCCTGGAGTCAAGAGTACCTGAGTTCAAATCTGGCCTCAGACACTTAATAATGACCTAGCTGTGCTGCCTTAGACAAGTCACTTAACCCCATTGCCTCGTAAAAAAAAAACCTAAAAAAAATTGTAACTATATTAATTTGATTTTAGTTCATTAAATTTAGTAGTCAATAAAGGTTTTAAAATACAAAACATGGCAGCACATTTCATTTAATGTGTATTTTAACACTTTTTTTTGTTTGCAAAAGAAGAGTTGCTATAAGAAAGCAGAGAATTCTCAAGTGTCTTTTAAAATATACAGAGAGTTTTATTAGCATTTTTGTCACAGTGGAGCAAGGCAGTAATCTCTAGGCTAAAAAGGAAGAATATCAATTCAGAACTACTAATACTATATTATATAAAGCTTATTCAAGATGGTAATAGTGAAATAAAGAGAAAATGCTTCATAGGAAATTTTGGCATTTGATGAAGATGAAGCCATTGTAAAATAGATTGAAAATTATTTGTTTTTTTTTTCAGATTTCAGTATTGCTCTTCATTTATTTTTTTGACCATTATCTGTATAATTAAATTATCACTTTCTCTTTTAAAAATAATTTATTCATTTTTCCAATTACATTAAAAGATAATTTTCAATGTTCAATTTCTCCTTCCCTGCCTTCCCTTCCTCTTCCCAGAGAGAGAGAGAGAGAGAGAGAGAGAGAGAGAGAGAGATCAATTTGATTTAGGTTATTCATATACAAATTTTTAAAGATATTTTCATTTTAATCTAATAATGAAAGAAGATCATAACAAGAAAGGAAAATAAGAAAATAACATAAAACAAAACCAACTTTAAAAATTGAAAATAGTCAGTTTTGGCTTGCATTCAGGCTCCATGTTTCCTTCTTAGAATATGGATGGTATTTTTCATTAGATGTAATTAAGAATTGTCTTTGATTGTTGTACTCTTGAGAGAAACTCCATCTCAGCAGATCATCATACAATATTGCTGTTAATGTGCCAATTGTTCTTCCGGTTTTACTCACTTCACTAAGAGTCAGCACATGAAAGTCTTTCTAGGCTTTCTGAAATCTGGACATAAATGATGTCTTACAGTACAATAGTACTCCATCATATTCAGCCATTCATCATGATGGGCACCCCCTCACTTTCCAATTCATGTGAGTTTTGTACCCCTTCTTATGATCTCTTTGGGATACACATTTAGTAATTGTATTGCTAGATCAAAGACTATATAGAGTTTTATTGTCCTTTGGGCAAAGGTACCTTTGGTTACAGTTCCAAATTGCTCTCTAGAAAGGTTGGATCAGTTTATAACTCCCCAGCAGGGTATTAGTTTCCCATTTTTCCACACCCCCTCCCAAATGGATCATATTACTTTTTAGTCATATTAGCCAAATATGCAGATGTTAAGTGATATTTCACATTTGTTTTCTCTAATCAATAATGATTTTGAGCATTTATATGACTAGAGATAGCTTCAATTTCTTCATCTGAGAAGTGTCTATTCATAGCCTTTGATCATTTATCAATTGAGAAAAGACTTGCATTCTTAGAAATTTGATTCAATTCTCTATTTATTTTAGAAATGTGTTCTTTATCAGAAATTCTAGTTGTAAACATTGTTTCCCAATTTATTCTCTTCTTTTTAATCTTGGTTACATTGGTTTTCTTTGTACAAAATCATTTTAAATAACATAATCAAAGTCATTCATTATGTCCTTTATAGGTTGTCTATCTCCTCTTTCATTATGAAATCCTCTCCTTTAAATAGAGCTGACAAGTAAACTATTGTATTTTCTCCCAACTTATGATATCAAATCTTATCTCTAAATCATTCAACCCTTTTCAAACTTATCTTGGTATAGGATGTGAGACATTGGTATGAACTGGTAGAAACCATACTATTTTCCAGTTTTCCTAGCAATTTTTATTAAAGAGTGACTTTTTATCTCAGAAAGAGGAGTCTTTGGGTTTATCACACAGTAGATTACTATAGTCATTTACTACTATTTCTATTGAACTTAATCTATTCTATTGATCCACCATTTTGTTTCATGGCCAGTATCAAACAGTTTTGATGATTGCTTTTTATAATAAAATTTTAGATTTGTATGATTATGTTACTTTCCTTTGCATTGCTTTCCATTGATTTCATTGATATTCTTGACCTTTTGCTCCTCCACATGATTTTTTGCTACTATTTTTGAAAATTTAATGACAGCTTTTATCTATTTTTTCTAAAAACATGCAAGGTTAATATTCACCAATCAATTTTTGGTAAGGTTTTGCATTTTATATTTTTCTCCTACCCTTCATTCCCCCTCCCCTCCCCAAAAGAAAGAAATCTAATATATGCTTTACATATACAATTATGCTATATATAGATCCACATTAATCATGTTATGAAAGAAGAATCCAATCAAACAGAAGGAAAAAAATTAGAGAGAACAAAAGCAACATGAAAGAATTTTTAAAGATTGAAGAGAGTAAACTTTGGTCTGTATTTACACTCCACAATTGCCTTTCTGGATATAGATGGCATTTTCTATCATAAATCTTCTAGATTTGTCTTTGATTATTACACTGCTATAATGAACTAGTTTATTATAGTTTATCATCATAGTTGTTAGTGTATACAGTGTCCTTCTGGATCATCTTGGTTCACTCAGCACCAGTTTATGCTAAGTCCTTCCAGGCTTTTCTGAAGTCTTGGTCTTCATGATTTTTTCACAGAACAATATTTTCCCTCTCATTCATCTATCACAATTTGTTCAGCCATTCCCCACTTAATGGGCATCTCATTGATTTCTAGTTCTTTGGCACAAAGAAAGAGTTGACATATATATGTGTATATGTGTATACACACATACATGCATACATACATACACGTACACATACATATAGGTGTATGATTTTTTTTACCCTATTATGTGATCTCTTTGGGATAAAAACCTAGTACTGATATTGCTGGACTAAAGGGTAAGCACATTTTTATTGAACTTTGGGCATAATTCCAAATTGCTCTCCAGATTGACTGAATCATTTCACAACTCCACCAACAATACATCAGTGTCCCAGTTTTCCCATATGCACTCCACATTATTCATTTTCCTTTTTATTCATATTGGCCAATCTGAGAGGTATAAGATGGTAATTTAGAGTCTTTTGATTTGCATTTCTCTAATCAGTAATGATTTAGAGCAATTTTTCATGTGACTATAAATTTAACTTCTTCATCTAAGAATTCCCTTTACATAGCCTTTGATTATCAATATTGGAATGATTTGTTTTCTTGAAAATTTGACTAAGTTTTCTCTATATTTTGGAAATGAGTCCTTTGTCAGGTGCACTGACTGTAAAAAAATTTCCGAATTTAATGCATTCCTTTTCATCTTGGTTATATATTTTTATGAGAGTGTTCATTCAATTCACATTTACAGTTATAATGACTAACTTTTCATTACCCTCCATGCTATCTCCCCTCCTTTTGTATTATTTTCCCCTCCCTTCACCCCATCTCTCCTCCCAGTGTTTTGCTTCTGAATGTCAGCTCCCTCAATCTGCCCTTCTTTCTATCAATCCCTCTTCCTTTTCTTCCCTAGTTCCCCTTTACCCTTCTTCCTTCCCTTCCATTAATCCTTCCTTCCCTTTCCCCACATCCTCTTCCTAATACTTGGAGTGTAAGATAAATTTCTGAGCCCAAATAAGTATATGTGTTATTCTATCTTTAAGCAAAATCCTGAGAGTGGTATTCAAGCAGTTCTCATTCCCTCTCCCTTTTTTCCCTCTGCTGCAATAGGTCCTTTATGCCTCTTCATGTGATGTTATTTACTCTACTCTGTCTCACCTTTCCTCTAGTCTCATTAAAATTCCCCTCTTTTTAATGCCTTGTATTTAAATCATTCTATTAAAAACAACTTATGTCATTACCTTCAACCTAAGTCTAATAGAGCTACAATTCTCATGAGTTTTGAAGAATGTAACCAGTTTAATCTTATTGAATAGAAGTCTTTTCCTTTACCCATTTACTTTTTTTTGTATCTCCTGAATCTCCTGTTTGAAGATCAATTTTTTGGTTCAGTTCTTATCTTTTCACCAGGAGAGTATGCAAGTGATCTATTTTATTATATATCCCTCTTTTCCCTGAAAATAGTATGTTAGCTACAATACTCCTTGATGTATTTTAGGATGCCTTTTCAGGAGATGATCTTTGGATTATTTCCATGACAATTTTGTCCTTAGGTTGCAGAGTGTAAGGATAGTCCTCCTGGGATTTCTCAAAGAATAATGTCCAGACTCATCTTTAGATCATGGTTTTCAAGTAGTCCAATTATTTTTAGTAACCCAATTATTCTTAAATTGCCTTTTCTGGATCTTTTTTCCAGGTCAGCTGCTTTATCGGTGAGATATTTTACATTTTCTTCTTTTATTTTTCATTTTTTTAAATTTTGTTTACCAGATTCTTGGTTTCTCATAAAATAATTAGCTTCCTTTACTCCAATTCTGTTTCTTAGGGAAGAATTTTCTACATTCAGCTTTTTCTTCTCTTTTAAGTTTTGATAAATTTTACTTTTAAAAGCGCTGTTACCTTTTTTCCAATTGCCCAATTGTATCTTTATAGGATTTTTTTTCTGTCACTTTTTGTTGCAATATGTTAATTTTTTTCTTGCATTTCTTTTCCCATTTTTTTTTTTCCATTTGAGTTTTTAAATCCTCTCTATACTCTGTTAGAGAAGTCTTTCTGGGCTGAAGAGCAATTCACAATCTTTTTTCATGGCTACTCATGCAGCTCCCCTTCTGCTTTTTTTTCCTGAACTTGTGTTGTTCCCATTCTTATCTCCAATGTAAATTTCAATGGATCCTGATTTTTTGTGACCTTTATTCACTTTTTTGTTTTGTTACCTGTCCCAAAGTTTGTTGTTGTTGTTGTTGTTGTTGTTGTAGGGGAGTCTTGCTTAGAGCCCCAGATGTTTCCTAACTGTCCTTGACTGTTGATGTTGGGAACTCCTAGGGGTTGCTGAGTGGACTGACTGGTAAGGGAAGCCTGAGGCTCTCCCACTGAGCCCTCTTTGCTGGCAGTGTTAGCTGTCCACTATCCACATTGGAAACACCTAGAGCTATCTCAGAACGGTCCACAGGCAGCTGGTTTAGACAGGCCAGGCTAGAAATGCCAGAGGTTTTCTCATCTGGGAAGTCAGCAGCCCACTTCTTTATTGGGGGGTTGTAGGAACACCTGGGGCAGGAACACCAAGGGTTCTCTCTCTAGACTAGCGATCTGAGCTAGAGAACTCTGATGCCTTGAGGTAGGAACGCCTGGAGCCTCTTCCTCTGGGAATGCCAGAGATCCACAGTTAGAGTCGGCTGTCCAGATCAGCCTTGCAGGCTGAATATGGGTCCTGGACACCTGCACTATAACTTTCCCCAAGGACTGGGGTCATCCATGTGCAGCGCAGCTCCAACTTCAAAGTCTCTGCTTCCACAGTCCGGGATCTTAGGTTAGTACCCAGCCTCACCATGTCACCCATGCATTTGGGTTCTGCTCTCTGCCCTAGAATTGTCCATACTATACCTGCACCAGATATTCAGGAAAATGTCTCACTCTGATCTTTGGTGCATTTGACCACTGCAAAATCTGTAACAAAACTTGATTAATGTCATTTCTGAGAGAAACTCAGAAGCACTTCACAAAAGTCCTGGTTTTTCTCCACTGCTTGTTCAGAAGTATGTTATTATTATTTAGCTCAAAAATTATTTTTTGCCAATTTGATTATTATGCATTGACTAAGTAAAGTAATTTAGAAAAAAATTGCCATTTTTGTTATATTAATTAGCAGTTGATATTTGTCCAGTTTTTAGATCTGATTATATAGTTGTGAAAAATGTTTTATAAATGTTTTCATATAGTTTCTAAGTTTGCTTTGGCAGATAGATTCCCAAATATTTTATGTTTTCCACAGTAACTTTAAATGGATTTCCGTTTCTACCTCTTGCTTCTATGCTTTGTTGGTAAAATGCAGAAATGATGATGATATATGGGGGAGGGTTAATATCCTGTAACTATGCTAAAGTTTCAAGCATTTTTTTTTAATTTTCAAGTTATTTCAAGTAGTTTTGATTTTGTAGGATTCTCTAAGAATACCATCATAACATCAACAAAGGGTAAGCGTTTTGCTTGTACATTGCCTAATTCCTTCAATTTCTTTTTTTCACTTACTGCTAAAGCAGCATTTCTAATACAATATTAAATAATAGTGGTGATAATGGGCATTCTAGTTTCATTTCTGATAAAATTGAAATGCTTCTAGCTTTCCCCCATTACATATAATACTTGCTTATGGTTTTAAATAGATAGTGTTTATTATTTTAAGGAAATTCAACTCATTTCTATGTTCTCTCCTGTTTTTAATGTGAATGGGTCCTGTATTTTCTCAAATCAACTGAGATAATCACATGATTTCTGTTAGTGTGGTTATTAATATGATCAATTATGCTGATAGTTTTCTTTATATTGAACTAATCGTGCACTGTTGGTATAAATGGTGACTGACCATAGTTTATTATCCTGCCAATAATTTGCTTGCTATTGTTTGCTAATATTTTATATAAATTTTTTGTAGCCATGATCTTTAAGGAATTTGTTCTATAATTTTCTTGTTCTGACTCCTCCTCATTTAGGTATCAGCAACATATTGATGTCATAGAATTCATTTCTGCATTGTCACATGACTTATTCTACCATGTTATAGAAATGTTTTCATCCTGAAAGTTCACTGCATCTGTGAACTACTAAAATTGGAAATAATCACTGTTCCTTTGACTTTTCCTTTGATTGTCTTCTACTGAGATTTTTCTCACAAGTTCCTCTTTAAGTAATATAAAATTTTAATTTTTATTAAATTAATAAAACTGTATTTCATTAACCTTCATACTGAGCAAAAAATCCTGCATCTCTCTAAGCTTCAAGAATACCTTATTTTGATGGAATTAATGCTACTTTCTTGGAAATGGATGAACTATTCTACTGCTAAACCCCTGATTGGAATTCTTGTTTTTCATTTAGCAGCTTCTATATTTCTCTGTCATTGTCATCAAGTGAATCTCAGTGTTTGTAATTATTCTGACACAGATAGAAAATGCAATGCTGTATTCCAAATCTCTGAAAGCTACCCACTCCATTTCTTCTTCATTGTTGCCAGCTGTGTGTTGCCTCAATTTTTCCTCCAAGGTAATGATGCTTGCCCTTTATTTTTGAAGAAGACCATGACATCAGGGAAGTGATGTCCTGAAAAGTACATGAACTGGATTTGAGTGAAGGGGAGCTGTGCTAAATTACTATGTTCTCCTTCTCTTTTGGAGTCATCTGAGTCCAGTGACTGGAAATGAAATGAGAATGACAGGAGATGACCCTAGATTCAAGGCAATCATGACTAAGTGTCTTGTCCAAGGATATACATCTAGTAAGAATTTGAAGTCATCTTTGAACTCAGAACTTCCTGTCTTCAGGAACAGAACTCTATCCACTGTACCATCTAGCAGACAAGTTAGTAGGATGATGCCATTATACATATATTTTAGGGAAATATGTTTTGAAGTTATATGAAGGATAGATTAGTGAGGAGAGAACTTGAATAACAGAAACCAAATAGAAGGATAGGGCCTAAAATTGAATTATAATTGTGACAGTGGAGAGAAGACAGATTTGGACAATGTTGTGAGAAAAGAAACAGCAAGATTTTGAATCTAATTGGATCAGTGATAAGAGTTAGAAGGAAACTCACCATGGACCTACTTTTCTTTTCTCTTTTTTCCTTCTTTATTTCAATTCTTTCTTTTATATTTACTTTCCCTTCATTCCTTCCCTTCTTTTTTCTTTGTCTTTCGTTTTTGCTTTTCTTTGGTTTTGTCTTTTTATCTCTCTTCTTCTCCCTCATTTCTTTTTTCTTCCTTAATTTCTACCTCCCTCCCTTCTTTCTTTCTCTTTCTTTCTTTCTTTCTTTCTTTCTTTCTTTCTTTCTTTCTTTCTTTCTTTCTTTTTCTACTTCATCTGTTCCTGCTCTCTCCCTTTTAAGTGGTATCTTCTCTCTTTTCAGTATAGTTGTATTTTATTCTATAAATTATTGTATGCTTTATAAATGCTTCTTTAAACACAGTATATCTCTTTTCCTTGTCCTAAACTGTTTATGCCTTCTACAGATTTAATATTGCAAAGCTCTTGGTAAGTGTTAATACTAATTTTTTTTTGACTTCTCTACTGGCCAAAGAACTTATTTAGTTACTTTTCATTGCCTATTAAGTACTTTTTTCCCCCACCCGTTGTAACATTTAGAGGATTGGATATCTGTTATTTATGTAAGACAGATCTTTACCTCTGAGAATCATAAGAATAGAAGTAGAAAAGGATTCCTAACATGATCAAAGTAAACTTATAAATAATGAAGCATTTTTGAAAATCTGAATTTCACCAGAAGGCAAGATTTCAGGCCTGGGGAAGCCATTCCACAAAAGGAGGCAAGCACTGGGCTGAGAAGCTGATTTTCTTACTCAGTTTAATGTCACAGGACATTCAGTTGGCTATCATAGGGGAAAAATTTCTCCAGTGTAAGTCTACCATCGTCTTCTCCCAAAACAATTCACAGTAAGAAAAATACCCCCTTCACACCAGGCTTTGCACTTTGAGAAACTTCATCTCCTGATTTCTTATTTATTAATATTCAAATTCTGCTTTCCTATCATCCTCTATGTTATCCAAGTTGCATGAGTAGAACATCTGATGGGATTCCCTTTAATGATCAAACATACTCAGATAATAGCAAGCAAATGAGAACTTAAGAAGTTATGTTTCAAAAGTTTTCAAGGCATGTTAGATATCCTAGTGAATTTACTTTATTTGTTATTGTTTTTTACTTTCTTAGTTTATTTTACTTTAGCTAATAAATTTAATGTTATTGAAGACAATTAAATTTCTTAATCTCATGTGAAGATGTTCACAAAAATAGTGTTGTCATTAAAAGTATAAACCAAAGAGAGAGCAGTGTAGAAATAAGATGAGATGGGAAAAATAGATGTGGTCAAAATGGAATGCATCAGAATGTTCACCAGACAACTATGATTATGATTTAGGATTTTAACAACTAAACTACTATTTATATATATTGAAAAACATAAATACTTTTATTAGTATCTCATTTCTTTTCTTTTAGGGTCATTTTAAAGAAATGAGGATAGCGTATGGCAATTATTTTAGTCCATTTGCTGTGTTTCTTTGTGTTTCTTATAAAAGTAAGAAATTACTCATATGAACTGAAAAAGAAAAATCATCTGATAAGAATTAGAGTAGAATTAAATTTAATCCAAGGCTACTTTGTGTATGTCTTTGTTTGTGCTATGCCAGTTCTAGAGATTTCAATAACTCCTCAAGTATCTAACCTAAGATTAATAGATCATACTGCCTTATTTACAGCTGAACGATATGTTTCCTATCTTAGTTATGTTTCCTTTTTCTTTCATGTGCATTCTCTTACTTCATTTTGGCAATATCTCTTATGATATGGCAAATAAGTATTGCTATTTCTAGCTAAGGAAACTGATAGGGAGAGATAATGGGCCTGTGATTTTCTTTTCATGTGGAACTCCCTGAATGAAGAAACTTCTTCTCTCAAAACAGATGAATACTTTCTCTGTTAAAATATAATCTTAGAGACTTGTTCGAGTGCTCCAACATATTGAATGACTTGATTGTATGATCAGATAGCCATTAGATGTCAGAGACAAATGTTGAACCGAGGCCTTTCTGATTTCCAGTACATCTTCACCCACTGTATCACAATTCTGCTCATAGAATTTGACATAATAGAATCCTACTTTCCCTCTTGTGTTAGTCCTTCCGCTGTCAGGTAGCCTTACAATTTGTTGTCCTTAAGATGTTATTTTAGTTGTCAGTTTATAATTAGCAGGAGGGTTATGGAACCAATTGTATAGAGTTTGAACAGAACTCTGACCTGTGCAGATCTGGGCATAAAATGCTATATAATTTTGGAACATCCTTTGGCTGTGAGTTTCCCTGGGTGAAAAGTAAAGAACTTGAGTTAAATTATTTCTATGATCTCCTGTCTTTAAATCTATGATCCTATGATTGCTTCTTCACTGTAAGAAAGTAAATCTGACTTTTCCAGATATCTCTCTAAGTAGGATAGATGGAAGTGGTTGGCACGTCTAACCTTCAAAGACCTGTGTAGGTTTAGCACAAGAACTGCTTCATTTTGAAGGTTGTGTCCATGTTAACAAATAAGTCTAAGTGATCTATCAGGGGTGTCATAAGAATCAAATGAAACTTTCTGTTACAAAATTATGCAAATGGAGTGATAACAAATGAGGGTACAGGATTTCCTGAAATGATAATTAGTATCAACAAAGAATAAGAAATGGGAAAAGAGAATAAATTTCAGGAGAATAATAGTGTAATTCACATTGAGAGAGATTGACTACAAATTGCCTTGTTCTACAGGTTGTAGAGGCACATTTTACTATAAAGTCTATCATTTATTTTACTATCATCTTCCTACCCCTCTCCATCTGCTATGATAATTACATTTCTTGATGTCTCCACTAACAATTCTATAATTATAACTTAGAAATATCAACTTTTGCATATTGTCTAGAAAAGTCACAATTAAGAAACTAGTGACAACTGTTCTCTGTGAAGGCTTAAATATTATAAATTTAAAACACAGTGACATAATGGGTAGTTTCCACATGAGTTTGAAAGAATCTCTGAGATGTCTTTCAAATTAGACTGCAATTATATACTATACTTTTATTTTTCACTTAGTGCCATATGACTGTATTTTTGGTTATTCTATGGAGTATTTTATATTTTGCATGTTGCATGAATGTGTCTTAGATTTTGTTTTTATGTATCCATACAAAATGTTTCCCTCAGTTTCTGTACCTTTTTTACACAGTCTTTCTTTCTACAGCATACTCTGAAAATATCATAATCAATTCGATATTTAGTTGATTTCATCAAAACTGGCCTTCTCTTCAATTCCATTGTTACCTGCCTAATTCACATCCTGATTATCTCTGAGTGGGACAATGTCAATCGCTTCCTAATTAATCTTTCATATATATATGGCTGCTAGATTAATCTTTGAAAAGTACTACTTTGATGATATTCCATCCTTGCTCTGTAGTTAGTGACTTTCCATTCCATATATTGACTAATGTTCAAACATCTCATTTTAAAAACCTTTAATACTTCTTCTAAATCTAAATTTTCAGCTGTATTTTCCAAATTATTTTATGCATACTAACCAAACAAACTAGATTATCAATGATACATCTTCAACTATTTCCATACTTTTTGTGAGATTAAAATATACTTAGCCTTTCTACAATTCTTCTCCATACTTCTGAAATTCCAAGTTTTAAAACTCAATAGAATATAACTTTTCTTCCCTGTCCCTATCCCTGTCCTTGTCTCTCTCTGTCTCTGCATGTCTCTCTGTCTCTATCTCTGTTTCTCTCCCCCTCCCTTCCTCTCTTTCACTTCCTCTTCCTTTCTCTCTCTCTCTCTCTCTCTCTCTCTCTCTCTCTCTCTCTCTCTCTCTCTCCATCTAAACGTTAAAGCAAAATAATCTTTTTTTTGTAATACCATGCATGAGAGCAGCAGAATCTATAAGAAACAGTGAATTGGAAGAAAGTTAAAACATAATTATTTATTTAAAACATGCCCCTGAATTCCAGAGCCTGGGACAAAGTCCTAGTGGCCCTTCTCTGATGAAGATTTTGATTCATGAAGACACTCTAAGGGAAGCAAGATGTCATCTGTATAAGTGGAAGAAGATGGTTCTTAATAGATAATGAGCTTGAGCTAAAGGATTTGAGAGGCCTAAAAAATGTAGAGATTTACTTATACACTTACTTAGGCATTTATTAAACGCTAATGCCTTTTACTCAGAGCTTTACATGCCTCTCAAACTGCTTTCTCTTGAACTATTTGGATATCATTCTCATCATATGCTGTATGACCCCCCTCTGCCCATGTTTTCCTAAGAATTTGCACATTTTCAGATTTAGCATTTGCATTTAAACTATTATTGTTGATCTAACTTTCTTTCAGTACTCTTATATCGATTATACTGTCCAGTGAAATATGTTATAGAATTTTGTTCAAACAATATATACATATATGCTTCTAATCCCTTAAGTAAATTATAAAACTTCATACTTTTTCAAAAATATTTTGTAAACCAAAATTTACCTTCCCTCTCCTAAAACCTTAGTTCAGTGATATAAACTCTTCAATATATTCAATAAATATCTGCTAGTAATTTTTTCCAAATGTAGAGACAATTTACTAAAATCAATTTTCCTAAATATTTTGGGATCATTATCTACCATTCAGTATTATTACATATGCAAAAGGAGCAATAAGGATCTATTTTAGATCCTCTTTCAAATCAATTGAAACAAGGTTTTATGCTTGTGTGTTTGTGTGTGTGTGTGTGTGTGTCCATGCACGCATGTGTCTGTGTGTGTGTAATACTTCAATTGCAAGTTTTTTTTTAAAAACATATCTTCTTGCAAATCAAATGAAAATACTTGTGAAATTCTTTAATGAAATCTGCACACAGGAGAAGATGCTGGCTAGAATACTTCTTGCAAATTAATTTTGCAAAAGTAACTTGGTCTCATGGCAGTGGGATTATAAACAATTTTATATTAATTCATTCCTCAATTTTAATTTTTTGTCCAATGTGAGAGTTGTTCTGCGGTTGTAATTCATCTTTATTTTCGACACTAGATCAACCCAAGAATTTCTTGTTTCGCAAAGTAAACATCAGAGCAAAATGAAAAAGGAATAGCACATTCAAAATACAGTTGTTCTTTTGCAAAATCCTCTCTGCTTAATGTCAAAACAATTTTTCATTAATTGACATAGAGTCAAAGAAGGCATTCATATATGTGTACAGGCCTTAACTGAAAATTTCTCTATGAAGAGAAATTAAATTTATTCTTGAATTTCCCATAATGCCTTTTCCAAATTAACTAATTATTGGAAGCTAAACTAGCCAGTTTTAATTGCATTTCTTTTTAAAAATTTCTTATTGAGAATAATGAATGGCAACCAAAGGGCTTCAACAAAAAAAAAGAATTGTAATGTACAGTAGCAGCAACTACTACTTGGATAGCTCTGTAGGGTTGCATATTTTATTTAATTCAATTTCCATGTTATTAGACCTGATAGATTGCAGAGTGGACAGAACAACAGACCTGAAGTCAGGAAGACTCATCTTTCTTATGTCTCTTGACCTTTAGTGTCCTTTTCCATCCCCCCATCTTCATAAAATGATAAGTCATCATTTCTAGAGACCTCATGGAAGAGGAGATACTCCATTATGAATTATTTGCTAAGAATGTTTGTAATTTGCATCATTTTGACAGTATGTTCATAGATGACACAATTGATATGTTGAACTGAAATATTAAAAAGGATATAAAAGTTGTTTTTATTCTTCAAAATGCAGGAAACATAAAATGAAACTAAAATGAGATCAATATTCTTTCCATCAACCTACAATTGACTTATGAAAGGAAAAAAAAAGGAAAAAATATAGCTTAACTTGAATGAAAGATGAAAAAAACCCAGAAATACAGAAAAGTGACTGAATTCCTTTGTGTAAGGTTCTGAATTTGCCTTTCATTTAGAGAAAGTGTTTTTTAGATTATTTTTAATAGGAGTAAGATAGAAAAGATACTAAAAGACTGTAATATATTAAAATGACTTTAGAAGAAAGAAACTGAAAGCAGAAATACAGCATCTATTTATTGAGTACTATGCTGAGAACCATAATAATTTGTAAGAGATTTTAAAGAAATGTTTGAAATAGCTCATTCCTTAAAAAGAGTTATAGCTTTCCTGGTATGAAAGCTTAATATTATAGATTTCTTGATTTTTGCAAAAAAAAAAAAAGAAAGTTAATCACCACTAGAGCCTTTCCTCACATCCTCTTTATAAAAGGAAATCCACTCTAATTGCTTTCAATACCTTCTTCTCCATGTCTTGACCTTTTGCAATCAAACTTCTGTTCCCATTTCCACTGATACTGCTCTCTATAGTGTTTTCAATAGTTCTTAATCACCAAATACAATGGCCTCCCATCAGTTATTAATCTCTTTAACCTCTTTGCTTCATTCAAAACAATTAATCAAATTTTCTTTATTTTCATCTGGACTTCTCTGACAGTATTTTATTTTCATTATCTTGTTTCTTGTCCTGCTTTTAAGATTCCCATGAAAAAACTGTATTTCTTCCTACTAAATTTAAATCTGAAAGGATTTTAGGAAGAGGGTGTTTGAGTGTTGACCAAGAGTCAGGAAGATTTGGATTTCAATTTTACCTCTGAATCTATGCAAGTTGGTCTTTGATTCATTTTCTTCACTTTTGTAATAGGGATAATCTAGTCTGAAGTGATGTTATGAGAATCAAAAAGATATATTTTTTAAATTTTTTGATAATTTAAAGAACTTTGAAAATGTCATGGGCAGCTAGGTATTACAGTAGATAAAGCACCAGTCCTCAAGTCAGGAAGACCTGAGTCTAAATCTGGCTTCAGACATTTGGCTAGCTGTATAATTCTGGAAAGTTCATTTAAGTCTGACGGCATCTTTCAAAAAAATGAAAGAGTTGTGAAAATGTTTAATAATTGGTTCATGTAGGTTTGGAACTCATTGATATAGTGAAGCCTAATGAAGAAAGTTGTTTAACCAAATCAGCTACTATTCTGACCTCTCAAAGTGTTGTTTCCCAAATCAAGAGGATAATTAACTTGCTTGTTAGGAACCTTTGTGTATGGGAGCTTTGTAAATTATCTTCCTTGAACAACAGAGTCTTATCTTACTAAGTGCCATGGGAATGGGAGTGGATTAGAGGCTGGGAAGCTATTAAACCACTGGTGTTTTGGTAAATAAACAGAACACTTGGAGCAAGGAGATCTTGTATTCCTTGTCTTCTTTGTCTTCCCTTGTCTTCCCACCCCTCCAACATTTGCCTGGGGAAGATTGAGGGACTCCAGAAGTGGGACACAACACTTGATCAAAGTCATAAAATCATACATCTATCAATCCATCAAAATACATTTATTAAATAATCACAGTATACTACACACTTAAGCTTTAAAGATTAAAAAAAAGTTTAAAAAACCACTGACTTCAAGAAACCAGTGTATTTCATTTATAGAATGTGAATTGAGATGATTCTTTTCTTAAAGTCAGTACCCAATTCACTATGTAACATGGTCTGTAGTTATTACTTATAAATTTTCTATCCTTGACCCTTTGCTCTTTTTGTTAAAAAGATGCTTTCTTGAAATGTTTATATATCCTTATGAGATCTTCAAAATTTATTAATTGATTCACAGTTTCAGATTGTAAATTCTTTCCATCAGATTATGTCAAGCTAGTTCTCTGTATCACTATCATCTCTCTTGTCTATAATATGTACTCTGGAAGTAAGTATTGATTCAGACGAGAAAATTCTGAAAGAAGAAACAAATGCAATATGCTTCAAAAAATATGCAAAGTGTTCTTATAGTCATGTAGCTGGTGACCTATTCCATTCCTCTTGTCATGTCTCCCATTTGCAAACCACCTCCTTTATAGAGATCATGGTCAACTTGTTGTAGGGAAAACATGGTTCATTAAAAAAATAATTTTGAAAAAAAATGGAGATGCTGAGAGTCACTGAAATTTTAATCCTATGTTTTTAACATCTCAAATCTCAGAATTTCTTGCTGTTTCCAAACATATGCATTTAAGATAATTTTCCCTTTTCTTGTTTATTATTTCCTTTCCACAATGATGCTGTGTAATTGCAACAAAATTTGATAGCACCTAGAGTAATCTGGCTTTCCATGAAATATTAACAACTTTCTCAAGAATTCTCATTATTAAATAAAACATCCAGTCAGTTTGCAACTCATTTGGGAGGTATTTCTCATGCACACAAATCTCTGTTCTTTCTCCCAATCTTAGAATATAAAGTATGTATAACATTTTAAATTCAACATTTCATTTTCTCTTATCTCTAATTAGATAATTGCTTTTAAATTACTTCATTACATTTTGTTAGTTACGTATAACATGCAGACAAAATATCCACTGCTTGATACCCTTTTAAAAGGAAATTATTAGTGTGCTAAACCACTCCTGCAAACTTGAAATAAAGATATATTAAAACAAAAACAGACAAATAAATGAATAAGAAAGTAAATGAAGGAATTGATGAATGAATAAAGAATCAATGAATGTATGTATATATGAACATATATGTATATGCCTATGTATAGGTATATCTATATATATATAGTTATATATGGGCATATATGTGTGTATGTGCATGTAGATGTAGATGTATTTTCATATGTACATATATATTTTTTTCAAACATAGATTTCTATAATGTAAACATCTCAGCAGCTGGGGCATAATTCATGTGTTTCTAACTGCATGGTTTCAATATATTCTGATGAAATTATTGGCTTCCTAGAAAATATATCAGTGAAACAATCACGTCTCATTTCAAATTGAAGACATATGTAACTGTTTTTTCTTTATTAAAAAGTATATTTTAACTTCAGGACAGATAATTTCAAGAATATTGCTATGCGGATACAGAAGGAAAGGTTACTGGTGCAGTGTATAACCTTTGTGAGATTGTATAAAGTTTCATTTAGCAGTGAAATAAGGGTAAAATGAACCATCATAAATTTTTAAGTACACCATTTTCTTTGATTCTAAGATCTGTCATCACCTGTTGGTTGCAAGATTTTTGTTAATAATCAAGAAAATTTATATTTACTATCCATTTTTGGACATGAGATAGGCGAAGCATTTTCCTGACTCACCATACCTGATACTGCTTCCTCTCCTATCCTGATTGGCTCCATGTCTTGATGTAAAATTACTGGTCTGTGAACATTAAAAAATATGATCCCAGTCTCCTATAATCAGGGTTTATAAGTCTTGGTGTTTGCCAGAGATCATGGACTAGTAGACATATATCTGGATGGAGATGGGTAAGAGAGAGATATTAAGAAATCATACCTATCACTGTATCCTTGCTATTTACTTGGGCAGTATTAGGGCAAAGCAAACCTTGGTAAATATTCAGTGATTTGAGAGTACCTTATTTTGACCTAACATATATTGTTCTCAGCAATGTGAAATAAAAATATGATAATCTTTAAGATCCCATTTAGTTCAGTGTATCTGATCCTAGACATTTATTCAGATTACAAATATGATGTCTATGAATTTTATGGGGAGGGAGGCAAAGATGAGGAACAGTGACAGTTAAATGGATCAGAAATTTCTGGGTTTTTTTTACTTCATTTATTATTTTCAAAGAGAATAACATCAAAAGCAATGACTTAACCAATGCATAAATTGTATTTATATGAGATACAGTCATCAGTCTCACTCTGTCTTCCAGAGTTATTGAAGTCTAGCTGCAAGGCAAAAGTCAAAAGGAATGGTGATGGCCCAGAATGCATTGAATAACCTTGGCATCTTCAATTTCAGATCAAACTAAGAGCTCCACAATACCTGCTTCAGCCCCATTCATAACTATTGGAACAAACTATTCTCAACCACACATTCAATTAAGCAGTCTATATATGCTTGGAGTACACACTCCTCCCTACAACTCAACAACATCAGTAGCTCTCCACCTTGTTTAGCCCATCTGTCCAGACAGTTTAAATGAAGTGTGCCTATTCTACATGCTACAACTTTTTGGAGCTACAATAGAGAATTGAGTGCCAGGTAGACACCAAAGGTGGGTAAGCAAATTTGAAAAGTCCTTGGTAGGAGGTGCTAGTTCTGCCATGTGCTGATGATGTAGAAATAGTTTGTAAAAAAGTAAAATGGAAGCAATTTCTCACTTTGGGAAGAAAAGCAAAAGATTCACATAATATATACAGGAATGTATAAGTTGTGATCATTACAGGAGTTCCTTTACCCCTGAGACCACCCACAGATACTTTGTCATATTAGTCAAATGCCCTGTTTTTTTTAAATAATCATTTTAGTACTTAGCAAGTTAAGTCCAAGTAGCAATAATAAATTGTTTCATTGATTATCTACAATATATCAAAAATAATCCTAGGTACCTAGAGCATTAAAGTAATAACAAAGATTCTCATGTGCTTAGAAAAGACATAATATAGTTGGGAATTGACACACAACTTATATTTATGAAATAATGGATAGATAAGATTGTTAAAATAGCATCATATAATAAATTGTCTAGTATAGGCCACTGGAGTATCAGATAGCCCAGACTTTATTCTGATTTGAAGTTATAGATCAGAAATTCATAATTAGAGAAGTAGAGAAGATAATGTGGTCATTTTGATATGATGTCACTGTGAACTGATGATGATGATGATGATGATGGTGATGATGACGATGATGATGCATTCTTGAAAAAGATCATGCCATCAGGGAGGTGATGTTACAACAAGCCCATGAATTGGATTTGAGTGAAGAGGGACTATGCTAAGTCATCAGTCTCACTTTTCTCCTCCAAAGTCATCTGAATCCAGTGACCCAGATATGAATCAGGATGACTGGAGATGACCCTGGGTGGGAGGCCATCAGGACAAGTGATTTGTGCAGGGTCACACAACTAGTAAATATCAAATGTCTGAGGCTGGATTTGAACGTCTATCCCCCTAACTTCAAGGCCAGTGCTCTATTTACTGTACTAGTGAGTTGACCTTCATTGTTAGCTAGTAACTTAGTGGAAAAAATAGACCTTGCCAGAGTCTGTACGTGTGTGTGTGTGAGTGTGTGTGTGTGTGTGTGTGTGTGTGTGTGTGTGTGTGTGTGTGGTTAAAATTTTAACCAAGTCAGGAGGCATTTATTTGGGACTTATTGTGCTAAGCATTGTGATGATTACTTGGGATAGCAAAATAAAATAGAATAAAATATAATGAAGTCAATCATACTCTGCCCTCATAGTACTAATAATTCAATGGGTCAGATGACAATATAAAAGCAGCAATATACATGCAAGATCTATAGGATAAATTAGAAGTAATCTCTGATAGAAGTCCGCAGAAGTTGGAGGGGTGTGGAAGATGGAGAGAGGAGGCTGAGGGACCAAGAAAGGCTTCTTACAGATGGCAAGATTTGATTTGAAACTTGAAGCCACAACATCTCTAGTCCTCAGGTAAATTTCAAAAAAACCCAACAACTTAGAAGTATGTTGAATTCTGCTTTTGACAATAGTACATGTAAAGCAAAAGTTTTGTTTTGGTTTGGTTTGGTTTTAGGTTTTTGCAAGGCAAATAGGGTTAAGTGACTTGTCCAAGACCAAACAGCTAGGTAATTATTAAGCATCTGAAGCCAGATTTGAACTCTGTACTCCTGACTCCAGGGCCACTGCTCTATCCACTGCTCCACCTAGGCACCCCTAAAAACTAAAGTTTTAATAGAAAAAAAATTTAAGAATATTAACTTTGTAAATTTGTTTTTTATAAAAATAAATCACAAACATTAAAAATACTCTTAATTCACAAGTACCGATATTAAAAACTAATATTTTTTCTGATTCCATAATTAAAGTAATTAATGTCCTTTGTCAAATGAGGGTTCATAGGTTGAATAAAAAACCTTAATGTAGGGGGCCTCTAGGTGGCATAGTGAATAGAGCACTGACCCTGGAGTCAGGAGGACCTAAGTTCAAATCCCGCCTCAGACACATAATAATTGCCTAGTTGTGTGACCCCGAACAAGTCACTTAACCAATTGCCTTAAAAATAAATAAATAAAAACCTTAATGTAGAGGCAAAGTAATGATGGCACCGTTAAGACAGAGACTTGCCTGCACTAACCCCCAAACGCTCCAAATACCTTTAATACTGACTCTATACAAATTCTGGAGTGGCAGAACCCACAAAAACACTGAGTAAAACAGTTTTCCAACAAAAGACAACTCAAAAGATCTTTAGGAAAGGCCTCACTAGGGTGAGAGAGGACCACAGAGCAGCATGGGCAATGCCAGTGCCAACTAGCCAGAAACCAGGAGCAGGCAGTAGAGCCACTGATTCAATGACGGCAAGATCCATTTCCAGACCTCTCAGCCCATGAATGCCAACGACTTAATAAAGCCTCAAGAAAGATCTGTCACCCCAGGGTGATGGGGAGTGTAGTCCAACAGAGTCCAAGGCAGAACATCTCAGCAAACCAGAAGCAGGCTCTGGGAGGCTATGAAGCAGCAGCCACAGTTGCTTCCAGAAAACATAGTGAGGAGATTGGAAGACAATTACAAGCGTTTCTGCCACACAGAGCAGAAATAGATTACTTGTCCATACTCTTTTCATGAAGTAAAAGGAGACAGAGAAAAGAAGGAATAAGGTACAGGGAAAAGAAGGAAAACAGAAACTGTAACTGGGGAAAAAAATGAAAAGCTTCTCTGATAAAGACTTCATTTCTAAAACATAAAGAGCTAATCAAATTTGTGAAAATAAGAGCCATTCCATAGTAGGCTCTATCTTCCAGCCAAGATGGTGGAGAGGAGACAGGCACAGTTCTAAAGTCTCCTGATCTCTTCCCCATCTATCACATGAAACAAACCTCTTAAAAGAAATCCTACTCAAAAAAACCCAGAAAGAAAAGCCAAGAGAAAGAACATCTACCTCAAGATTTGTCTCCAGCAGGAGCTGTGGCTGAATTCCGGCAGGTGAGTCTGGGCCCGGAGGGAGGATCAGCCCAAGCCGGATCTGCTGAATCAGAGGTGGGACTGGACCACAGAGGCTTGAGTCTGCAGGGAAGCAGAGGTGCTGGTGTTGGAGCTGTCCCCCTGGAGATCATGGACAGGGCTGGGAGGAGTATTCTGGAGCAGGGGAGCTGTGGAAACCATCCCTGGGTTCCTCTGGTCTGAGTCCCATTACAACTCAGACTTCTCCCCTAACAAACAAATGCAAATTATTTCTGCCTCAGGCCCAGGTGTGTGAGCAGAAGAACCAGCCCAGCTGAGGAATGACCTCAGGCCAGGGTAAAGCCCACCATTGATTGAAGGCAAAAGAATTTAATATCTCCAACTCAACCCTTCAATGAAAGGGAGAAGGCCTCAGTCAAGGTCACAGACAATCCAGAGAAACCAACCAGCATCTCCTACTGGCCAGCCAGAGAAACCACACTCAGTGAGTAAAGCCTTTAGCAATCCCAAGCCCCTGTGAAACAGGCCCTCCAAAACTCAGGTCTCAGCGAAATGAAGAAGGGTCATTGGAAAGGTGGATCCATAGAAAAATTCTTGGAAGGGAAAGACACTAACTCAGAGAGACCTGGAACCTCTGAGTAGAATGCAATCTGGTATTCAGCACAGAAAGCCTTCTGTGAAGAAATAAGGAAGGAGTTTAAAAATCAACTAGAAAATTTGGGGGAGACAATTAATACCTTGCAACAGGAAAACAAATCTCTCAGATCTTCAAATGGGGAAATACAAAAAGAAATTAATTCTCTCAAAACCTCAATTGGTCAAATGGAAAGCTCTTTCAAAAGTAGAATTTACCAATTAGAAAAGGAGCTGCAAAAGGTTAATGAAGAAAAGTCCTTCCCCCCCAAAAAATGGAGTCTACAGAAACTAATGACTCCATGAGACAGCAAGAGTCAGTTAAACAAAATCAACAAATAGAAAAAATAGAAGCAAATGTAAAATACCTCATCATCAAAACCACTGACCTCAAGAATAGAGAGGCGGGGCAACCTGAAAATTATAGGACTTCCTGAAAACATTGAAGAGAAAAAAAAGCCTGGACTTAATATTACAGGATCTAGTGATGGAAAACTGCCCTGACATCATGGAATCGGAGGGCAAAGTAGTTATTGAAAGAGTACGTAGATCCCCACCAGAAAAAGATCCTAAAATAAAAACACCAAGGAATGTTGTGGCCAAACTGCAGAACTATCAGATAAGAGATAAAATCCTGCAAGCAGCCAGAAAGAAACAATTTAAATATCAGGGAGCCACCGTAAGGATCATGCAGGACCTGGGTGCATCAACTTTAAGGGATGGAAGGGCCTGGAACGAGATATTTCAAAGAGCACGGTAGCTTGGAATGCAACCAAGAATCTACTTTCCTGCAAAAATGAGCTTTCTCTTCCAGGGAAAAAGATGGACACTTAACGAAAGGGAAGAATTCCAAAAAATTTCTGATGAAAAGACCAGAGCTAAACAGAAAATTTGGGCATAAAACAGGAGTTTCAAGAGACACATGAAAAGGTAAAAGAAAAAAGGGGGGGTGGTAAAAAAATGCAATCCAGTAAGTTGAAACTGGCTATATCCCAGCATGGGGGTAAAAAATAAAAGATTCTCATAAACCTTGAGAAATGTAACTCTAACAGAGAGAATACACCTAGCCACAAATGATGGACATTCATGACCTATCCATGAGACTATTATCTAATGGGATGAAACTGGCTTTAACCCCACTTGGGAGAAAGACTCTAATAACTCTCAGGAATTTTGACTCTATTCGATAGAATATACAGTACTAAAAGGGACAGACACTTAGAATTTTCTCTGACTTAGATACAATAATCTAAAAAATAACACTACTGCCCTAAAAAGGAGGACAGGAAAGAGATGGGAGGAGGGAGGTGATTGAATGGGGTAAATCTCATTCTACTAAGAGGTACACAAAACCTATGGTAATAGTGGGGAAGAAGGGAGCAGAGGAGAAACACCTGAATTTTCTTCTTATCAGACGTGGCTTAAAGTCAACCTACACATACTCAGTTAACATAAAACATCTTACCTTTCAAGTATTAAAAGGGAAAAAGGGGAGGGAAGGAGAAAGGGAAGGGGGATTGGGGGAAATAAGGGGAAATAACAAAAGGAAGGTGAGGGGAAAAGGGAAAAAGGGAAAGGGGGAAAGAAAGGGGAGGGCATGATATAGGAGGGCAAACACACTGAAGGGGGTGGTTTTCAGAAACAAAACACTGGGGAATATGGATAAAAGGGGGGAAAGGGGGAAAAATGCCAACAGAGGGAAGATAGCATGGAGGGCAGCAAAGAATTAATAATCATAATATTGAATTTGAATGTGAAGAACTCTTCCTTAAAACGTAAGCAAATAGCAGAGTGTATTAAAACCAGAATGCTACAATATGCTGCTTACAAGAAAATCATTTGAAGCAGAGAGATACATATAGAGTAAATGTATATTTTGCTTCAGCTGAAGTAAAAAAAGCAGGGGTAGCAATCCTTATCTCAGACAAAGCAGCAGCAAAAATACATAGTGTTAAAAGAGACAAGGAAGGAAACTTTATCCTCCTTAAAGGTACCATAGACAATAAAGTCATTTCAATATTGAATATATATGCACCCAGTGGGACAGCACCCAAATTCTTAGAGGAGAAGCTGAAAGAATTACAGGAAGACATAGACAGCAAAACTCAACTAGTGGGAGACCTCAACATCACACTATCAGATCTGGATAAATCAAATCATAAGACAAACAAGAAAGAAATTAGGGAGGTAAATAGATGGTTAGAAAAATTAGATATGGTAGACTTATGGAGGAAACTGAATGGGGATAGAAAGGAATATACCTTTTTCTCTGCTGTACATTGAATTTATACAAAAATTGACCATGTCCTAGGACATAAAAAGCTAATGATCTACTGCAGAAAGTCAGAAATAATGAATACATCTTTCTCAGATCACAATGCAATAAAAGTCATATGCAATACTGGGCCAAGGAGATATAGACCTAGAACAAATTGGAAACTAACCTCATTTTAAAAAAATGAGTGGGCCAAAAAACAAATTATAGAAAGAATTAACCATTTTATCCTAGATAATGATAATAATGAAAGAACATACCAAAACCTATGGGATTTATTCAAAGAGACTCTCAGGGGATATATTATAGTTCTAAATGCTTACATGAATGAATTGGAGAAAGAGGAAATCAATGAACTAAAAATGCAACTAAAAAAATTAGAAAGAACAAATCAAAAATCCCCAATTAAGTACCAAATTACAAATTCTAAAAATTAAAGGAGAAATTAATAAAATTGAAAGCAAAAAATCTATTGAATTAATAAATAAAACCAAAAGTTGGTATTAAGAAAAGACAAATAAAATTGATAAACCTCTGGTCAATATGATTAAAAAAAAGAAAGAAGAAAACCAAATTGTTAGTATCATAAATGACAAAGGTGAACTCACCACCAATGAGGACTCACCACCAATGAGAAGGAAATTAAAGTAATAATTCAAAATTATTTTGCCCAACTCTATGCCAATACATTTGATAATCTAAGGGAAATGGATGAATATTTACAAAAATATAAGTTGCCCAGGTTAAATGAAGAAGAGATTAAATACCTAAACAACCCTATCTGAGAAAAAGAAATTCAACAAGCCATCACTGAACTCCCTAAAAAAAAATCTCCAGGGCCTGATGGATTCACAAGTGAATTCTACCAAACATTTAAGGAACAATTGGTTCTAATCCTACATAAACTCTTTGGAAAAATAGGGAAAGATGGGACTCTTCCTAACTCTTTCTATGAAACCAATATGGTACTGTTACCTAAATCAGGAAGAGTTAAAACAGAGAAAGAAAATTATAGACCTATCTCACTGATGAATATAGATGTGAAAATCCTAAATAAAATCTTAGCAAGACGATTACAACAAGTCATCACTAGGATAATACATTATGATCAAGTAGGATTTATTCCAGGAATGCAGGGTTGGTTCAATATTAGGAAAACTGTTAATATACTCAATTATGTCCACAACAAACCTATCAGAAATCATATCATCATATCAATAGATGCTGAAAAAGCTTTTGACAAAATAGAGCATCCATTCCTATTAAAAACACTAGAGAGAGAGTGTAGGAATAAATGGACTGTTCCTTAAAATAATTAGCAATATCTATCTAAAAGCATCGACAAACATTATATTCAATGGGGAGTGGCTAGAGGCATTCCCAATAAGATCGGGGTGAAACAAGGATGTCCATTATCACCACTAATATTCAATATTGTATTAGAAATGTTAGCATCAGCAATTAGAGAAAAAAAGAAATTAAAGGAATTAGAATTGGGAAAAAGAGACAAAACTCTCACTCTTTGCAGATGAAATGATGGTCTACCTAGAGAATCCCAAGAAATCATCTAAAAAACTACTGGAAACAATTAGCAATTTCAGCAATGTTTCAGGTTATAAAATAAACCCTCATAAATCCTCAAGTTTTCTCTATATGTCTAGCAAGAAACAGCAGGAAGAGCTAGAAAGAGAAATCCCATTCAAAGTATCCTCAGACAATATAAAATATTTGGGAGTCTATTTGCCAAGACAGACTCAGAATCTTTTTGAAAACAATTATAAAACACTTCTCACACAAATTAAATTAGATTTAAATAACTGGGCAAATATCAACTGCTCATGGATAGGGAGAGCTAATATAAGAAAAATGACAATTCTACCAAAACTAAACTATCTGTTTAGTGCCCTACCATCAAAATTCCAAAAAATTACTTTAACAAGTTAGAAAAAATTGTAAGTAAATTCAAATGGAGAAATAAATAGTCAAGAATTGCCAGGAGCTTAATGAAAAATAGTGCAAAAGAAAGTGGCTTAGCCCAACCCGATCTAAAATTATATTATAAAGCATCAGTCATCAAAACTGTTTGGTATTGGCTAAGAAATAGAGTGGTGGACCAGTGGAATAGACTAGGTGCAAAAGCAGGAGATGATTATAGTAATCTGCTGTTTGATGAACCCAATGAGTCTGGCCATTGGGTTAAAAACTCCCTCTTTGTTAAAAATTGCTGGGAAAATTGGAATTTAGTATGGAAGAAACTTAGATTAGATGAACACCTCACACCCTTTACCAAGATAAGACCCAAATGGTTACAGGACATAGACATAAAAAACAATACTATAAGCAAATTAGAAGATCAAGGGCTAGTCTACCTTTCAGATCTATGGAAAGGGGAACAGTTTATGACTAAGGAAGAGTTGGAGAACATCGCCAAAAACCAATTAGATGATTTCGATTACATTAAATTAAAAAGCTTTTGCACAGATAAAACTAATGTAACCAAGATAAAAAGAAATGCAGTAAATTGGGAAACAATCTTTATAACTAATGATTCTGACAAATGACTCATTTCTAAAATATACAGAGAACTGAGTCATATTTTAAAACAAAAAGCCATTCCCCAATTTACAAATGGTCAAAGGATATGCAAAGGCAATTTACAGATGAGGAGATCAAAGTAATCCATAGTCATATGAAAAAAATGCTCTAAATAATTAATTATTAGAGAAATGCAAATTAAAGCTTCCCTGAGGTACTACCTCACACCTCTCAGATTGGCCAGTATGACCAGGAAGGATAATGATCATTGTTGGAGGGGATGTAGGAAATCTGGGACACTATTACACTGTTGGTGGAGCTGTGAACTCATCCAACCCTTCTGGAGAGCTATTTGGAACTATGCCCAAAGGGCAACAAAAATATACATACCCTTTGACCCAGCAATATTACTACTGGGTCTATACCCTGAAGAGATGAGGAAAAGGGGTAAAAACATTACTTGTACAAAAGTATTTATAGCAGCCATGTTTGTGGTGGCAAAGAATTAGAAATCCAGTAAATGTCCTTCAATTGGGATATGGTTTAGCAAACTGAGCTATATGTATGTCATGGAACACTATTCTTCTATTAGAAACCAGGAGGGATGGGATTTCAGGGAAACCTGGAGGGATTTGCATGAACTGATGCTGAGTGAGATGAGCAGAACCAGAAAAACACTGTATACCTTAACAGCAACTTGGGAGTGATGTTCAAGCTTGAAGGACTTGCTCATTCCATCAGTGCAACAATCGGGAACAATTTTGGGCTGTCTGCAAAGGAGAGTACCATCTGTATCCAGATCAGGAGCTGTGAAGTTTGAACAAAGTACAAGGACTATTCCCTTTAATTTAGAAAAAAAACAGATAGCTTATTGTCTGATCTTGTTACCTCTTAGACTTCTCTTTAAGGATATGATTTCTCTTTCATCACACCCAATTTGGACCAAGGTACAACATGGAAACAAATTAAAGACTGACAGAGTGCATTCTGTGGTGGGGAGGGGGGAGGGAGCAAGATTGGGGGGAAAATGCAAAACTCAAATAATATCTTTAATAAAAAATAAATTTAAATTTAAAAAAAATTAAAGTGAATTAAGAAAAATAAAAATGAAAGGACAGCCATTCCTCAATTGATGAAATGTCAGAAACAGTTTTCAGATGTGGTTATCAATACTATTTAGAACCATATAGTAAAAAAATTCTAACTCTATACATTAGAACAATGCAAGCTAACAATTCTGAGATGCTCTCATAACTATTATATTGGCAAATAGGACAGAAAATGAAATGGACAAATATTGAAGGGGAAATGAGACATTTAAGCATTGTTGGTGGAGTATTAAACTTATTCAACAATTTTTTTTATGGATATTTTATTTTATTTTTCCAGGTACATGTTAGAGAAGTTTTTGAACATTCATCCACAGGAATATGCATTTTTTTAAGTAACATAACTTCCTTCCACCTTACCTTCCCACCTCCCTCTCCTCATGGAGAACAGTCAGGTGAATATTACACATACACATTTAAATGTTTACAGTGTAATCATTTTTGGTATGAGGGATTAAGAAAAAGAGAAAAGACCAAAAAATCTTGAGATAGGAAAGAAATACATAGGAGAAAGTCTTAAAAAGTGAATGAGGTTTTCATTCAGATTCTGAAGGCTTTATTGTTTTGTTCTGTTTTGTTTTTCTTCCTCTGAATTGGGATAATCTGGTTGTCCTAGCTCTCTGAACTTCTGAGAGGAGCTAAATCCATCAATTTTGACCAGTTCACATGGTGTTATTAATGTGTACAATGTTCTCTTGGTTTTACACCCTTCACTCAGCATTATTTCCTGTAATTCATTCCATGCTTCTCTAGAGTGCAATCATTTATGGTTTCTTATAGAACAATAGTATTACCTAATATTCATATGCCATAACTTGTTAAGCCATTCTCCAATTGATGGATATACCCTCAATTTCCAATTCTTTGCTGTTACAAAAAGAGCTGCTATGAATATTTTGGAACATGTGGGACTTTTCCCATTTTTTTATGATTTCTTCAGGATATAGGTCTAGAATTGGAATTGTTGGGTCAAAGGGTATGTTCAGTTTTATTGCTCTTTAGGAATAGTTACATATTACTCTCCAGAATGCTTGGAACAGTTCACAATTCAACCAACAATGCATTAATGTGCCAATCCTCCCACAATCTCTTCAATATTTATCATTTTCCCTTTTTTTGTCATCTTAATTAATCTGATAGGTGAGAGATGATACCTCATAGTTGTTTTAATTTACATTTCTCTATTAAGTAATGATTTGGAATATTTTGTCATATGATTATAAATAGCTTTAATTTCTTCATTTGAAAAACTGTCCATGTCTTATGATGATTTATCAATTGCACAATACTTGTTTTATAAATTTGATGCAATTCTCTATATATTTTAGAAATGAGAACTTTATCAGAACTCCTAGTTGTGAAAATTTCTTCCCAACTTTCAGTTTTCATTCTAATTTTGGTAGGATTGGTTTTATTAGTGCAATAATGTGTAATTTAATAAGGTCAAAATCATTCATTTTGCAGGTTATACCATACTCTATTTCTGGCTTGATCATAAATATTTTCCCTTTCCATGCATCCGACAGAATATTTCTTGGTTTGTTAATTGATCTATGGTGTTGCACTTCATGTCTAAATACAGTACCCATTTTGATCTTATTTTGGTATAGGGTATCCTATGTTGCCATACTATTTTCCAGTTTTCCCAACAATTTTTGTTGAATAGTGAGTCCTTATGCCATAAATTAATCTCTTTGGATTTGTCAAACAGGAAATTACTATAGTAATTTACTACTGTTTCTTTTGAACTTTTTCTAATCCACTGATCCATTACTCTATTTATTAACCAGTATCAGACAGTTTTCATGATGGCCTCTTTAGAGAATAGTTCTAGATCTTATGGGGCTAGTCCACCTTTCTGTACATTATTTTCCATCAGCTTCCTTGCTATTCTTAATCTTTTCTTGCTACAACTCAATTTTGTTAGTATTTTTTCTAGCTCTTTAAAATAATTATTTGCTAATTTGATTGTATAGTACTGAATAAGCAATTTAATTTGAACAGAATTGTCATTTGTATTATATTAGCTCAATCTAACCATGAGCAAGAGACACTTTTACAAATTGATTAGTTCTGTATTTGTGTGAGATGTACTTTGTAATTGTGCACATACAGTTTCTGAGTTTGCCTTGGAAGATAGATTACTAAGTTTTTAAAGTTATATGCAGTTACTTTAAGTGAAATTTCTTTTTCTGTCTCTTACTCTTGGGTTTTGTTTATATATATATATATATATAAAATATATATATATATATATTATATATATATGTGTGTATGTATATGTTGATTTATGCAGGTTTATTTTATATCTTGCTTCCTTACTGAATTTATTAATTATTTAAAGTAGCTTTTTTTAGCTGATTTTCTCAGGTCTTCAAAATATACCATTTGCAAAGAATAAAAGTTTTGCTTCCTCATTGCCAATTTTGACTCCTTAAATTTCTTTTTTTTTCTTTTATTGCTAAAGCTAACATTTCTAACACAATATTGAATAATAGTGGTGATAATGGGCATCTTTGTTTCACTCTTGATCTGATTGGAAGTGCTCCTAGTGTATACCTATTACATATAATATTTGTTTATGCTTTTAGATAGAAACTGCATATTATTTTAATGACAACTCCATTTATTCCTATACTTTCTAGTGTTTTTAATAGAATGGATGTATTTTATCAAAGGCCTTTTTCAGCACCTATTGATATAATCATGATTTCTTTTGGTTTTGTTTATTCAATCATTCTTTAGAATAATTTGGAATTATATTCAGAGGGCTATAAAACCATGCCTACCCTTGGCTTAGCAATGCCACTATTATATCTATATTTAAAAGAAATGTAAAACAAAAAAAGAAATGTATCTGTGTTCATAATTTTACTTGTAGCAGCTCTTTTCTGGTGGCAAGGAATTGGGACAATGTCTATCAACTGAAGAATGCCTGAATAAATAGTGGCATATGATTATGAGGGAATGTCAATCTGCTATAAAACATGATGAGCAAGATTCTTCCAGAAAGAACTGGAAAGACTTAGATGATCTGATGCAAATTGAAATGTACTGTGTTAAAAAGTGACAGTGCTATTGTAAGATGATCAACCTTGAATGATTTAGCTTTTCTCAGAAATACTGGGACCCAACACAAGTCTGAAGGTCTTATGATAAAGAATGTTATTCATCCCCACAGAAAGAGGTAATAGATTCTGAATGCATACTTTTTAAAACTTTTTTGAGGTTTGTTTTTTGTGGGTGTGTTCATATATTTTCATATTATGACTACTATGGAATTGTTTTGTATGACTACACATGAATAAACTGTATCATATTCTTTGCTCTCTCAGTGAGGGGCCTGAGACAGAAGAAAGGAGAAAATCTGTAACTTAAAGTTTTAAAAATGAATTACGATAATTGTTTTGCCTATAACAGGTAAAAATTAGTATTTAATTAATTAATAAAGCAGTCAGATGAAAAAAGAAAAAGAAAACCCTTATCTGGTTTCTAAAGAAATATATATTTTAAGAAAAAGACAATGTGTACTGTATAAAACCAAAATCTAGAATTTTCTTTATAATATACACATGCTAAGTATAACACTTGGTCATTTTTCCCACCACTGAAATATAGATGTGTCTCAGAGGAAAACACAGTAGATATATATTGAAGGAATTCTCTTGTTTTAAAAAAAATAATGCTTGTTTTTAATGAAAAAAAGGGGCTAGAGATTGAATGCCCTAAGGAGTTTCAACACTGAAATGAAACATTAATTACTTCAGAATAGTTCCTAAAGAACAAAGAAATAAAAACCCTTAGAACCTTGTTTTCTCATTTGTAAAATAAAGGAGTGGAATAGATGATGTCTGAAATTTCTTCCAACTCCAATGTCCCCTGAATCTACATATGTTATAAATTCCTGTAAAAGAAAAATTAAGAACTATAAATCCTGTTATCAGATATATGGAAAAGAGAAAGAAAATCAAATAATTTTATTTATTCTGGAGCAGTGAAGAGCTAAATGACAATTTTAGAAATCTATATATAAAATAGAGAAAAATGACCAAGATCAGCATAAATTTTTCAATATTCAAATAATAATAATGGTATATATTTTTGAAAAGAACTGAATCAGAGATAAATGGAATGCAAGATTTCTAAGAACAGAGGTCAGATAGGCATTGGTCAAATTCATAAACAATCATTTTTATATGAGCTCTAATAAAAGAAAATAAGCAAACTAAACAAAATATTGCACCTGGAGTTCAAACTGGAAAGTACCCCCTTCTAGAGAGAAGGTTGAGGTAAGTTTGACTTATGAAAAATAAGAAAAAAGAAAAGGTACAATTTCCAAGGGTCAGGGAACAGAGAGATGAAACAACTATGGAGAGGATAAATAAGGATTGCAAGGACCATTGAGACAGTAGATTTAATAGGTTTGAGGAGGGCAAATCTCTTTGAGATTCAGTCTCCTCATCAATAAAATGGGGATGATAAAAATACTAACTACTTCTTAGGGTTGTTGTGTTGAAAAGGGTCATAAAAGAAGTAATGAACTTTACAATTCTTAAACCACTATATAAAATATTCAAAATAACTGAATGTGATATTTGTGCTATTCACATGAATAATGCCATGTTTCTCCTCTGGGAGATTGCCTTGAAGATGCAACTGCTAGGGTGGTGATCAATGCTTAAGGTACATCAGGTCACTGAAAACTGAACACACACCTACTACTCCACACATCTATTTTGCTTCCAAGTTCACCTTCCATAAAAGTGTAAAAATATAAGTTCATCAAAACTAAATTCCTGCTTAAAATACTAAATTCTTTACAGAACACTCAGTATTAACATATAAATATATTAAAACTCCTCATCTCTCCCTGTGTTAATTATAAACTCAAGAAGACAATGATCAGAATGCTTGGAAGACTTGTCCTACTAGGAAGCAATTTGTCAGACAGAATTGTACAAGTATGATAGTCTTTGAGGAGCCATTTGACCATTTGAGCAGTTTAATATAGTGCAACCTTCACTGTCAGACCATAAAGGAAGATAATAATTCTCCGTGTTTTCTGTTTCTGCATAAATATTTGCTCTTTATCCCAATTTGAGTGTGGTCAATACCTTAATGACCTCCACTTATATGTTAGAGGAAAGATCTTAGAGAAGAAAACTTAAAATTTCTAACCTATTTTTTTCTGTCATTTTATTTCAACCCTACATTTTTTAAGTGTTTTTCAATTTTAGGGTTCATACAGTTAAGAATTAATTCCCCCATTATAGTCTAACATAATAGAGCATCTACCCACTTAGAGACTTCAATTTTCTTTCCATTTTCAACATAGTTCCTGAAGAATGCATGTTCTTGGAATTTATAAAAATGAAATGGAAATAAAATTACTAAATATCTGAAGAAACTAAATAAGCTATAAGTACTTCATAGAGTCTAAATTACTAATATTGTTATACTTTCTCTTCTCTGACTTCTTGGGTTTGTGGTAGAGAAAGATCCAAAGTCTAGGCATTTTCATTTGTTTTCTGAATTTATATCTGAAAAAAATGAGAGGTCAAGGAGTAATAAATCAAATATGCTTGATCTCAGAAATCAAAAGGGATAAATTCCACCCTTACCACCATCAACTAACACAGTTTTTCTGTTTAAGACACTGACTAACTCTAACTCAAGATGCCAATTTCCTTGACAATTTTATATTCTTTGCCATTCAATCTCTTATGCATGTTTTCCCAAGAGAGGGAGATCTACCTCTGAGAAGTCAAAGCTGGAGAGAGACATGGCAAGAGTAGTCTCACAAGAGTCAGTGACAGGATCCCATCCCATTCTTTTAAATATCTTATAAACATCTGACTAGAAGTGGGGCAGGCGTAGTCTCAGAATAGCATGATGGCAACTGACCTCTATGGCAGTGTTTCCAGAAATCTCTGAGATACTTTATGAACCCTGTTTGCATCATTTTTTGCTACCTAGAGAATGAAAAAGCACATTGAATGTCAAGCAAATGATGAATTGATGTCAACAGCTACAGCAGGCATTACATAATGATATGAAAGAGTAATATATGTTCTTTGCCAAACCAAATAGAGTTATTATCTAGATTCCGTTTTACTAAAAATAAATTTTATATGAGAAATTTTAACTTTATACTTGAAGTGACAATATGTGTGTTAATTTTATAGGAAATATAGAAATTTTACCTCTACACTTGAAGCGACAATATGTGAGATAATGCCAGAAGAATTAATGGAAAAGTATAAGCTCTTATAAAACATCTTTTTGTCTTTCTGGCATTGTGCTAAGCAATTTTCAAATACTATCTCATTAATTCAGATTATTATAATAATCTGAAAGGTAGATGTTACTTTTATCCCTATTTATTAATTGAGGAAACTGAGGTTAATTGACTTACCCAGGACCATATAATTAGTAATTGTTTGATGCCAAACTTTAACTCATGCTTTTCTGACTCTAGACATAACTTTCTACTCTCTGGAACAATTTAGATGATTCAAGAAACCGTGGACTAGAAAATAGCAAACAATCTAATTGAAAGCAATTATGATATATTTAATCTTGAGGTACTTTGTGGAGAATTTAGGTGGCATAGTAGATAGAATATAGATTCTTTTTTTTTTATTATTTTGCAAGCCAAATGGGGTTAAGTGGCTTGCCCAAGGCCACACAGCTAGGCAATTATTAACTGTCTGAGGCCAGATTTGGACCAGGTACTCCTGACTCCAAGAACAGTGCTTTATCCACTGCACCACCTAACCACCCCTAGAGTATAGATTCTGGAGTCAGAAGGACCTGAGTTCAAATCCTACCTCAGACTTAATACCTATTTAGCTGAGTGAACTTGAGCAATGTACTTGAACACATTGCCTTGCAAAAAACAAAAAAAAAATTCTAGACTCAAAAACTTTTAAGCTATATGCTCTAGACAATTCATTTTGCCTTTCTTTGCTTCCTTAAACCAAATGAGATTTTAAAGTCACTTAAATTTAACAATACTATATAAATTTCAAGTTTATTATTTTTTGTCATAGTTATTAATTATCTCTATGCATATACTATGAGGAAGGTACTGAATTTAACTAGGACATTTTTAAGACATCACTGACCCTCAAAGGAGTATTACATTAAGCTTGTAGAGATTCAACATTTATGGTAGAATGCTGCAAGTTCTAGTATAAACCAGGAAAAGAAGGTCATTGTTTCTCTGAAATGACAAAACTTAACTTATCTGCAAGCTGATATGACGAGAATTATTTGCCATTATTTGAAGAATAACTGAGAATTGAGAATATGCATTTAGTTCTTTTGTGTCCTTGAATACTTGAGACCTAGTCTTATCCCAACAAAAATATTCATTCTCTCTGAATCTAACAACTAGTTGTTCTTCAATCCTAATTCAAAATCTTTAGGTCAAATAGTTCAAAATATAATCATTTCATTATTGATCTTTTCAGTATCTTTTGCTGACCTTTTATAACATTAACCTGATACTTTGCCTTTTTCTCAGCAACCTCATTGAGAGGAACTCTCAAGATATATCCATATACAAATCAAGAAATTGTTTTCCCTCCTCAGCATCCACAACCTATAGAACTATATTCTCCTAATTCTACTGACCTATACTAGTACATATTCTGATAGTAATTTTTAACTTGTGACTGGTTTTCATGTCCTTTTCCTATCTTCTTTATGATAATGGAAATTCTAACATTTTGTAATCCTTGGAATTTGTGAGTTCTTTTCCATTCATTATCATTCTCTTTCATTAAAAGAAGTGAGCTAACACATTGACATTCACTTGTGATCTTAGAAAAGCCAAAAAATTCAATGCCATCTGGTCTAAGTAAGATAGAAAATTGTAAGGGCCTAGCAATATGGACCTGAAAAACTAAGATTACCAAAATCTTTATGTATCTATTCTTATAATTCAGGAATAATTACTAATCAGCAAATCATACAGGGTTTAGACTGATATATTGAATTCAAAAAGTGCTTTTAAATTGACTTTCCATCATTCTAGTTTCTTGAAGTTAGTAAATTTATTTGTGTTCCATAATTTCTTAGGCTTTACCCATCTCTGTTAACATTGTGAAAAGAGGCAATGTTTTTATTTCCTCCAATGTTCATTATTAACAGTAGAAGATAGACAAAAGTCTTAAATATGTCCTGGCCTCCATATAATTTAAGTCACATATCTCAGGTCTTTCAAGATAATTTTGCCATTATTTTTTGTCTGTTCTTCAACCAGATATTCCATTTGTGGAGTGCTCTTCCTTGTCATTTCTTCCCATTCAATTCCTTAATTTCATTCATGTCCACTTTTTTCATTGTTTCTGATATTTTATTTTTCCCCAATTAAACAGCAAAAAAAGATTTTAGCATTCATTTTTACAAGATATTTAGTTCCAAATTTTTCACATCCCCTGACTCCCCCTCTCTTTTCTAAAATGGTAGGCAATTTAACATATGTTACACATGTACTATCGTGTAAAACATCTCTATATAAGTCCCAGTAATAAACAAAGAAAAGAATAAAAGGAAATAAATCATGAAAAGGAATGAAACAAGTGGAAAAAGCATGGCTAGATATTCATCATTCTTTATCTAAACGTGGATAACATTTAATTTCATCATTTTTGCATTTATGTTAGGCCATTGTGTTCCTTAGAAGAGCTAATTAATTCATAGTTGATAATCACACAATGTTGCTGATGCTATGTAAAATATTTTGGTGTCCTGTTCATTTCACCCTATACAAGTCTTTCAAAATTATTTTTCAGAAATCTGCCTGTACATAACTTCTTTTTGCAAAACAGCATATAATGGCATTTGAGCTTGTTCAGTCAATTCCCAGATGACAGACATCCCCTCAATTTATAATATTTTGCCACTCCACAAAGGGCTGCTATAAATATTTTGTACAAGTATGTATTTTACTCTTTGTTATGATCTCTTAAGGATACAGAACTATTGGTGTTATTGCTGGGTCAGAGGGTATGCAAAGTTTTTTTTTCCCTTTGTGTATAGTTCCAAATTGCTCTTCTGTTTACTTGGATCAGTTCATAATTACAACAATAGTGAATTAGCATCCTAATTTTCCCACATCCTCTCAAACATTTATCATTCTTTCTTTTATTTTTGACATGCTAGCCAATCTGATAGGCATGAGATGGCACCTCAGAGTTGTTTCAATTTGCATTGCTTTAAGCAAAAGTGATTGAGTATTTCTTCATTTTCCTTTAGATAACTTTTTATTTATCTGAAAATTGCCTGTTTTAATCTTTTGGCAATTTTTCATGTGGGAAATGACTAATATTCTTGCAAATTTGATTCAATTCTCTATATATTTGAGAAATGAGGACTTTATCAGAAACATTTTCTATAATTATTTTTTCTCCAACTTTCTTTTCTGTTCCTTTTACTCTTGGACTGGTTTTGTTTGTGCAAGAGTATTTTTAATTAATATTAAATATATATTTTATATTTCATAGTGCTTTCTATTTGTTGTTGGGTCATGAGACTGTTACTAAACTTCTTCCTTAAGAATTTGGATGGACAGATCCCATCAAGACAAAGAGAAAATCCAAAGAAGTTTTCAATAGTAGACATCATGAAGGATCTTCAGTGAATGTGTATCTCTCTGGGGAGGAAAGGGAAGTAATGCCCAGCAAGGCAGAAGAGCAGGACCGCCAGGAGGAGGCTTTTAATGAGAGTGCAGTCCAGGCCCCTACAACTTGGCAACAGCACAAGTCTCAGCAGCTAGACAGAAAATCATCATGAAGAGTACCAACCTCAAACTAAGTCTGAACTCTGGGCAAAAGATAGGAATGAGTTGGAACAACCCACTACAGAATCAGAACCTGGATATAAAGGAGGAAATAAATCACCAGGCAAGAGCTGAACTGCATGTGCTATATCTTGGTCAACAACATGTCAGGGATCAGATCCTAGCCCCAGCATTAAAAGCTAGAGTCAATTCTCCCTATAAACCAGGAGCAGAGGTCAAACAATAAAGATGGAAAAAAAAAAGCAAATGCAACACTCACTACAGAAAGCTACTATGTAAATATGATATTTATGTAGGTGATAACAATGTCATGCCTGGAGAAGAAAACAGTGAAAAATTCCCCACAGGAGTAGTCTCAAAAGAGTCTGTGAATTGGACCAAAATCCAAAAGTTCATAGAAGAGCTCAAAAAAGAATTTAAAAACCAAAGAAGAGAGGAAGAAGAAAAATGGAAAAAAAGAAATGGGAGTCATGCAGGAAAAGTATGGAAAATTGACCGAAGAAATCAATTCCTTTAAAAGTAAAAATAAGCTACTTCTGGCCAAAACAAAGGAAAGAAGACAGGCACTGTGCTAAGGTCTCCTGATCTTCCCTCATATATAATATAAAACAAATCTATTAACAGAAATCTGATCAACAAAACCCACAAACAGAAGCTAGGAGAAGAACATCTGCCTCAAGATTTGTCTTCCAGGACTGTAAGTGAGCTGGGGAAAAGAGCAGAGACTCTGGTGGGAAGATAGTATAGGGTGAGAGCGTGAGAGCAGGACTAGCCATTGACTGTGGGAGCTATGATGGAGAGCCATCTGGTGAACTGAGTCATTGGCTATGGAACAGACAGTCTGGGGCTTACTGGCAGGGCCTAAGGACAACTTCCAGTGCAGAAGTGTTGCAGACAGCAATCCTTGGGCTCCTCTGGTCTGGAGGACTTCAGAATCCATACCTTCAGTTCAGCTAAAGCCTCTTCCCAGAACAAATACAATTAAATAACACCTCTGCCCACCCCCACCCCCACCCCAGGCTCAGGCAAGAGGAGCAGAGCTCACTCAGCTGTGAATAGGGAGACAAATTACTTTTCCCCAGGGCATAGTCTAGCATTGTTCAAAGATAAAGTATTCAGCAGTCCCCACCACCCCCTCCAGACCTAGGAAAAAGGGCTCAAATCAAGGTTACAGACACTCTAGAGAAAGCAACCAGCATCCCCTACTGGCCAGCTGACTTGGTGTTCCTAAACCCAGTGACTAAAGCCTTTAGGGATTTCAACACCAAACCTGTGTGAAACAGCCCCTCCCCCAAAACAATATATTAGGAAAGACCAATGAAAAGGGGGGGGGATCCATAGAAAAATTCCTAGAAGAAAAAGACCCTAACTCAGAGACACCTAGAACCTCTGAGGAGAATATGATTTGGTCTCCAGGGCAAATAGTCTTCCTTGAAGAAAGCAAGAAGGAGTTTAAAAATCAATTGGGAGGGGAGGCTAGGTGGGGCAGTAGGTAAAGCACGAGCCCTGGAGTCAGGAGTACTTGGGTTCAAATCCAGTTTGAGACACTTAATAATTACCTAGCTGTGTGGCTTTGGGCAAGTCTCTTAATCCCATTTGCCTTGCAAAAACCTAAAAAAAATCAGTTGGGCAATTTGGGAAAAGAAAACCTTGCAACAAGAAAACAAATCATTGGAAAATACAATTGGACAATTGCAAAAAGAAAATAATTCTCTCAAAACCTCAGTTGGTCAAATGCAAAACTCTTTCGAAAATATAATTGACCAATTGGAAAAAGGAGTTGCAAAAGGTAAATGAAGAAAATTGCTCTCTTAAAAAATAATGGAGGGGCAGCTAGGTGGTGCAGTGGATAGAGTACCAGCCTTGGAATCAGGAGTACCTGGGTTCAAATCTCGCCTCAGACACTTAATAATTACTTAGCCGTGTGGCTTTGGGCAAGCCACTTCACCCCATTGCCTTGAAAAATCTAAATAATAATAATAACAATAATAATAATAATAATAATAATAATAATAATGGAGTCTATGGAAACTAATGACTTCATGAGACAAGAATCTCTTAAACAGAACCAAAAAATAGAAAAAAATGTAAAATACCTTGTCAGCAAAAAACTGACCTCGAGAATAGATAAAGGACAGCTAATCTATGAAACTACTAAAGAGAAAAAAAATCTTGGGATAAATATTACAGGGTTTAATGATGGAAAACTGCCCTGATATCATGACATCATAGGGCAAAATAGTTATTGAAAGAATACATCAATCCCCTCTGGAAAGGGATACTAAAATGAAAATGCCAAGGTATATTGTGACCAAATTCTAGAACTATCAGATGAATAAGAAAATCTTACAAACAGACAGAAAAAAACCAATATAGATACCAAGGAGACACAATAAGTTTTATGCAGGACCTGGCTGCATCAACATTAAGGGATCCAAGGCCCTGGAATGTAATATTCTGAAGAGCAAAGGAACTTGAAATGCACCCTAAAATTCATAATCTGGCAAAACTGAGCCTTCTCTTCCAGGGTAAAAGATGAACACTTAATGAAATAGGAAACTTCCAACTTTTTCTGATGAATAGACCAGAGCTTACTAGAAAATTTGGACTTCAAACAGGAGATTCCAGAGACAAATGAAAAGGTTAAAAAAAGGGGGGAGGGCAAAAAAAAAAAGAAAAAAATGCTATCCAATAAGATGAAACTGGCTATATCCTTACCCAGAGAAAGACTTTGATAACTTTCAAGGATTGTAACTCTATTAGAGAGAATATATTTAGTCAGAAGTGATGGACACTCATGACTTATTCTATCTAAGAAGATGAAACTTATTATTATTTGAGAAAGATATTTTCACTATCTCTTACTTTCTGCAATTGATTATTATGTTTCTATGTCCTAATACATAGTCAGTTTTTATGAAAGTGCCATGTACTGGGAGAAAGACTCTAATAACTCAATAATTGTAATTCTATTAGAGAGAATATACTTAGGGAGAAAAGATGGACTCTCATGAATTAAAAACAATACCTCTTTAAAAAGGGGGACAGTAAAGAGATTGGAGGATAGAGGAGACTGAATGTGGTAACTCTCATTACATTAAGAGATACAAAGGACCTATTGCAATAGAGGGAAAGAAGGGAGGAGGTGAGAACTGCCTGAATTTTGCTCTCATTAGATTTGGCTTATACTTAACATACATACACTCAGTTAAGTTAAGAAACTTATCTTACCTTAAAGAATTAAAAGAGGGAAAGGGGAGGGAAGAGGAAAAGGGGAAAAGACAAAAGGAAGACAAGGAAGAAGAGGCAAAGAGAAAGGGGAAAAAAGGGAGGGGTGTTGGATATCTGAGGGCAAATACACTGAAGGTGGTGGTATTCAGAAACAAAATACTAGGAAATATGGATAAAGGGGAAAAAAGAGGCAAAATAAAAACAAAGGGAAGATAACATGGAGGGCAATAGAGAGTTAGTAATCATAACTTTGAATATAAATGGGATGAACTCTCTCTTAAAGCATAAGCAAATAGAAGACTAGATTAAAAACCAGAATACTACAATATGCTGCTTACAAGAAACTCATTTGAAGCAGAGAGATACATTTAGAGTGATGGGAAAAGGTTGGAGCAAAATATATTTTGCTTCAGCTGAAATGAAAAAAGCAGGGGTAGCAATCCTTATGTCAGACAAAGCAGCCTCAAAAATAGACAGCATTAAGAGAGAGAAGAAAGGAAACTATATCCTCCTAAAAGGTAACATAGACAATAAAGTAATTTTGATACTAAATATGTATGCATCAAATGGTATAGCATCCAAATTCTTAGAGGAAAAGTTGAAGGAGTTACAGGAAGACATAGACAGCAAAACTCTACTAGTGGGAGACCTCAACCTCCTGTTCTCAGATTTGGATAAATCTAATCAGAAAATAAACAAGAAGGAACTTTAGGAGGTAAATAGATTGCTAGAAAACCTAGACATGATAGATCTATGGAGAAAATTGAATGGGGATAGAAAGAAATATACTTTCTTTTCTGCAGTACATGGCACTTTCACTAAAACTGACCATGTAATTAGAACATAGAAACATAATAATCAATTGCAGAAAGGAAGAAAGAGTGAAAAATACCTTTCTCACGTCAAAATGCAATAAAAATAACATGCAATATTGGCCCAGGGAGATATAGACCCAAAACTAACTGGAAACTATATAATCTCATTTTAAAGTATGAGTGGATCAAACAACAAATTATAGAAAGAATTAATTATTTCATCCTAGATAATGGCAATAATGAAACAACATGCCAAAATATATGACATAAATTCAAGGCAGCTGTCAGGTTATATATTATTTCTTTAAATGCTTGCATGAATAAATTAGAGAAAGAAGAATTCAATGAACTAAAAATGCAACTAAAATTAGAGAAAGAATATATTAAAAACCCCAATTAATTACCAAATTAGATATTCTAAGAATTAAAGGAGAAATTAATAAAATTGAAAGCAAGAAAATTAAAGAACTAATAAATAAAACCACATACTGGTTTTATGAAAAAATAATAAAATTGATATACCTCTGGTAAATTTGATTTTAAAAAAATAAAGAAGAAAACCGAATTGCTAGTATCATGAATGAAAAAGGTGAACTCACCACCAATTAGGAGGAAATTAAAGTAATAATTCAAAATTATTTTGCACAACCCTATGCCAATAAATTTGATAATCTAAGTGCAATATATAAATATTTACAAAAATATAAGTTGCCCAGGTTAAATAAAGAGGAAATTTAATACCTAAATAATCCTATCTCAGAAAAAGAATTTCAACAAGCCATTATTGAACTCTCTAAGAAAAAGTCTCCTGGGCCAGATGGATTCACATGTGAATTTTATCAACCATTTAAGGAAAAACTGGTTCCAATTTTATACAAAGTCTTTGGAAAATTAGCTGAAGTCAGAACTCCGCCTAACTCTTTCTATGATATCAATATGGTGCTGATACCTAAACCAGGAAGAGTTAAAACAGAGAAAGAAAATTAGCTCCCTGATGAATACAGATGCAAAAATCTTGAATAAAATTTTAGCAAAATGAATACAATAAGTTATCACTAGGATAATACATTACGACTGGGTAAAATTTATCCCAGGAATGCAGAATTGTTTCAATATAAGGAAAACTGTTAGTATAATTAATTATGTCAAAAACAGGCCTATCATAAATCATACGATTATATCAATAGATGTTGAAAAAACTTTTGACAAAATGCAGCACCCTTTCCTTCTTAAAACACTATAGATTTTAGGAATAAATGGACTGTTCCTTAGAATAATAGGCAGTATCTATCTGAAACCATCCACAAGCATTTTGTGCAATGGTGATAGGCTAGAAGCATTTCCAATAAGAGCAGGGGTGAAACAAGGATGCCCTTTATCACCACTGCTATTCAATATCATATTAGAAATATTAGCTTCAGTAATAAGAGAAAAAAAGAAATTGAAGTAATTGGGAAGAGACAAAACTCTCACTCTTTGCAGATGACATGACAGAATACCTAGAGAATCCCAAAAAATCCATCCAAAAAACTACTAGAAATGATCAAGAACTTTAGTAACATAACAGGATATAAAAATAAACCCTCATATATCCTCAACATTTCTACATATGACTAGCAAGATGCAGCAGAAAGAGCTAGAAATAGAAATCCCATTTAAAGTAACTTCACACAATAAAAACTACTTGGGAGTCTACCTGGCAAGGTAGACTTAGACATTTTTAGAAAACAATTACAAAACACTTCTCACACAAATAAAATCAGATCAAAATAACTGGGTAAATATCAACTGCTCATGGATAGGCCAATTTAATTTAATTAAAATGAAAATTCTACCAAAATTAAATTACTTGTTTAGTGCCCTACCAATCAAAATCCCCCCCCCTAAAACTTACATTAATGAGTTAGAAAAAAATGTAAGTAAATTGATATAGAGAAATAAAAAGTCAAGAATTTCCAGGGATGTAATGAAAAAAGTGGACAAGAAGGGGACTTAGCCCTTCTATATCAAAAATTATATTATAAATCATCTTTCAACAAAAGTGTCTGGTATTGGCTAAGAAATAGATTGGTGGATCAGTGGAATACACTATGTGAAAAAGGGGGAAATGTTTATAGTAATCTGCTGTTTTGGTAAACAAAATGAGTCTAGCTATTGGAATAAAAACACTCTTTAATTAAAAACTATTGGGAAAATTGGAAATTAGTATGGAAGAAACTTGAATTAGACCAAAACCTGACACCATATACCAAGATAAGATCAAAATGGATACAGGATTTAGACATAAAAGTAATATTATAAGCAATTTAGAAGATCAAGGGGATCAAGATCTGTGGGAACAGAAGCAGTAAATGACCAAGGAAGAGATGGAGAACATCATAAAATACAAACTAGACAATTTTTATTACATTAAATTTAAAAGATTTTGCACAGACAAAACCACCATAACCAACATCAAAAGAAATGTATGAAATTGGGAAACAATTTCTACAACTAGTATTTCTGACAAAGGAATCATTTCTAAAATATATAGAGAGATCTGAGTCAAATTTTTAAAAAAGACAAGCCATTCCCCAATTAACAAATGGTCAAATGATATGTAAAGGCAATTTACAGATGAGGAGATCAAAGTTATCCATAGTCATATTAAGAATTGCTCTAAACCATTAATTATTAGAGGAAATACAAATTAATGCATCTCTGGGATATCACTTCACACCTCTCAGCCTGGTCAATATGACCATATAGGAAAATGATCAATGTTGGAAGGGATGTGGGAAATCTGGGACACTAATACATTGTTGGTGGAGCTGTGAACTCATCCAACCTTTCTGGAAAGCATTTTTGGAATTATGCCCAAAGGGTACCAAAAATGTGCCTACTCTTTGACCCAGCAATAGCACTACTGGGTCTATACCCTGAATAAATTATGAAAAAAAGGTTAAAAATATCACTTCTACAAAAATATTCATAGAAGCCTTGTTTGTGGTGGCAAAGAATTGGAAATTAAGTGAATGTCCTTCAATTGGGGAATGGCTTAACAAATTGAGCTATATGTATGTGATGGAACACTATTTTTCTATTAGAAAACAGGAGGGATGGAAATTCAGGGAAGCCTGGAAGGATTCACATGAACTGAAGCTGAGCGTGATGAGCAGGACCTGAAGAACATTTTACACTCTAACAGCAACATGGGGGTGATGGCCAGCCTTATTGAACTTGCTCTTTCCATCAGTGCAACAATCAGGCACAATTTTGATGTATCTACGATGAAGAATATCATCTATATAGAGAGATTGAATTGTGGAGTTTGAACAAAGACCAAACACTATTACCTTTAAATCAAAAAAAAAAATCAGACATTATCTTGCTATCTCATATTTTATGTTTCTTTTTTCCTTTTTTTTATTAGGTTTTTGCAAGGCCATGTGGTTATGTGGCTTGCCCAAGGCCACACAGCTAGGTAATTATTAATTGTTTGAGGCCAGATTTGAACTCAGGTACTCCTGACTCCAGGGCCAGTGCTCTATCCACTGTACCACCTAGCCTCCCTTTTATGTTTCTTTCTTAAGGCTATGCTTTCTCTGTCATCACATTCAACTTGCATCAATGCATACCATGGAAACAAGGTAAAGACTAACAGACTGCCTTTTGTGGGGGATGGGGGGAAACAAGATTAGGGGAAAAATTATAAAATTCAAAATAAGTAAAATCTTTCTTATTAAAAAAAAGACAGTCTACAGATATATAAAAATGCTTATAGCAGTACTTTTTTCACAGCCAAGAACTAGACACAATAAATTTCCATTAACTAGAGAAAGCTAAACTGAATGTAATGCAGTATTACTGTGCTTTAAGAAATGATGAATGTTATAACAGAGAAGCTTTGAAAGATGTATATGAACTTATGCAGAATAAAGTGAGAATCAAGAAAAAATATACATGAGCACTACAATAATGCAAGTAGCAATAATAAAACCATTCAAATGTGAAGACTGCAAAATTATAAAGATCAAGCATAACTCAAATGGGGAGAGCTCAGAGGCCAAGACCAATTCAGTTCTATACAGAGGTAGAAGATTCACAGGGCTTGTACGCTGCATATGTCACTAGGTTTTTTCATTCTATTGATTAGTTGTGCTGTTGTTTTGTTCATTTTGTTTTTTTTGGGGGGGCAGGGGGAGTCTCAAAAATATTATTTGGTGGTCTGGCCAAGATGGCGGAGAGAAGACAGGCAGAGTTCGAAAGTCTCCTGATCTCTTCCCCATCTATCACATGAAACAAACCTCTTAAAAGAAAAGCCAGCAGAAAGAACATCTACCTCAGGATTTGTCTCCAACAGCAGCTTTGGCCAAATTTGGGCAGGTGAGTCTGGGCTCAGAGGGAGGATCAGCCCTGGATCAGCCCTGGATCAGCTGAATTGGAACCGGGAGTCTGAGGGCCTGAGAGCCAGACCTGCTGGATCAGAGGTGGGGCTAGATGGCAGGGGCTTGGGTCGGCTGGGAAGCAGAGGCACTGGTGTTGGTGCTGTCCCGCTGGAGCTTGGGGACAAGGCTGCCTGGAGAGTTCTGGAGCAGGAAAGCCTAGGACACCATCCTTGGGTTCCTCTGGCCTGAGGTTAGAGTCCCATTACAACTCAGACTTCTTCCCTAACAAACAAATGCAAACTAATTCTGCCTCAGGCTGAGGAGTGTGAGCAGAAGAACCAGTCCAGCTAAGGAATGACCTCAAGGCCAGGGTAAAGCCCACCATTGATTGAAGGCAAAAGAATTCAATAACTCCAACCCCTCCCTTCAAGCAAATGTAGAAGGATTCAACCAAGGTCACAGACACTCAGAGAAAGCATCCAACACTTCCTACTGGCCAGCCACAGAAACTGCACTCAGTGAGTAAAGCCTTTAGCAGTCCCAAGCCCCTGTGTACCAGCCCCTCCCCAACTCAGGTCTTAGCAAAATGAAGAAGGGTCAGTGGAAAGGTGGATCCATAGAAAAATTCTTGGAAGGGAAAGACCCTAACTCAGAGAGACCTGGAAACTCTGAGTAGAATACAATCTGGTCTCCAGCACAGAAAGACTTCCTTGAAGAAATAAGGAAGGAGCTTAAAAATTTGGGAGAGACAATTAATACCTGGCAATAAGAAAACAAAACCTTAGAAAGTACAATTGGACAAATACAAAAGGAGAATAAATGTCTCAGATCCTCAATTGGACAAAAGCAAAATGAGAATAATTCTCTCAGATCTTCAAATGGGCAAATGCAAAAATAAATTAATTCTCTCAAAACCTCAATTGGTCAAATGGAAAGGTCTTTCAAAAGTAGAACTGACCAATTGGAAAAAGAGTTGCAAAAAGTTAATGAAGAAAACTCCTCCCCCCAAAAAAGAATGGAGTCTACAGAAACTAATGACTCCATGAGACAGCAAGAGTCAGTTAAACAAAATCAAAAAATAGAAGAAAATGTAAAATACCTCATCAACAAAACCACTGACCATGAGAATAGATTGAGATGGGGCAACCTGAAAATTGTAGGACTTCCTGAAAACATTGAAGAGAAAAAAAGCCTGGACTTAATATTACAGGATCTAGTGATGGAAAATTACCCTGATATCATGGAATCAGAGGGCAAAGTAGTTATTGAAAGCATACATTGATCCCCACCAGAAAAAGATCCTAAAATGAAAACACCAAGGAATGTTGTGGCCAAACTCCAGAACTATCAGATATAAGAGAAAATAATGCAAGGAGACAGAAAGAAACAACGCTGAGCCTTCTCTTCCAGGAAGAAGATGGACATTTAATGAAATGGAAGAATTCCAAAAATTTCTGATGAAAAGACCAGAGCTAAACAGAAAATTTGGACATCAAACAGGAGGTTCAAGAGACACATGAAAAGGTAACAAAGTGGGGGGGGGGCTGTAAAAGGAAAAAAAATGGAATCCAGGAAGTTGAAACTGGCTATATCCTACCATGGGGGTGGGGGTGGGGAAGATTCTCATAAATCATGAGAATTGTAACTCTAACAGAGAAAATATACGTAGCCAGAAATGATGGACATTCATGACCTAACCATGAGACTGCTATCTAATGGGATGTAACTGGCTTTAAGCCCACTTGGGAGAAAGACTCAAATAACTCTAAGGAATTTTGACTCTATTCGATAGAATATACTGAACTAGAAGGGACAGACACTCAGAATTTTCTATGACTTAGATAGAATGATCTAAAAAACACTACCTCCTTAAAAAGGGGGACCAGAAAGAGACTGGAGGAGGGAGGGGATTGAATGGGGCAAATCTCATTACACTAAGAGGTAAAAAAACACTATGGTAATAGAGGGGAAGAAGGGAGCAGAGGAGAAACACCTGAATCTTCTTCTCATCAGACTTGGCTTAAAGTCAACCTACACATACTCAGTTAATTTATAAAATGTCGATCCTATCAAAATATATTTATATATTTATATATTTATATATACCTAAACCAGGAAGAGTTAAAACAGAGAAAGAAAATTATAGACCTATTTCCCTGATGAATATAGATGCAAAAATCCTAAATAAAATCTTAGCAAAATGATTACAACAAGTTTTCACTAGGATAATACATTATGATCAAGTAGGATTTATTCCAGGAATGCAGGGTTAGTTTAATATTAGGAAAACTGTTAGTATACTCAATTATATCAACAACAAACCCATCAGAAATCATACAATCATATCAATAGATGCTGAAAAAGTTTTTGACAAAATACAGCATCCATTCCTATTAAAAACACTAGAGAGTGTAGGAATAAATGGACTGTTCCTTAAAACATTTCACAATATCTATCTGAAACAATCAACAAGCATTATATTCAATGGGGAGAGGCTAGAGGCATTCCCAATAAGATCAGGGTGAAACAAGGGTGCCCATTATCAGCACTACTATTCAATGTTGTATTAGAAATGTTAGCTTCAGCAATTAGAATTGGGAAGGAAGAGACAAAACTCTCACTCTTTGCAAATGACATGATGGTCTACCTAGAGAATCCCAAGAAATCATCTAAAAAACTACTGGAAACAATTAGCAATTTCAGCAATGTTTCAGGTTATAAAATAAACCCTCATAAATCCTCAAGTTTTCTCTATATGTCTAGCAAGAAACAGCAGGAAGAGCTAGAAAGAGAAATCCCATTCAAAGTAACCTCAGACAATATAAAATACTTGGGAGTCTATTTGCCAAGACAGACTCAGAATCTTTTTGAAAACAATTATAAAACATACCCTTTGGCCCAGCAATACAACTACTGGGTCTATACCCTGAAGAGATCATGAAAAATGGTAAAAACATTACTTGTACAAAAATATTTATAGCAGCCCTGTTTGTGGTGGCAAAGAACTGGAAATCAAGTAAATGTCCTTCAATTGGGAAATGGCTTAGCAGCCTGTGGTTTATGTATGTCATAGAACACTATTGTTCTGTTAGAAACCAGGAGGGGTGGGATTTCAGAGAAGCCTGGAGGGATTTGCATGAACTGATGTTGAGTGAAATGAGCAGAACCAGAAAAACACTGTACACCCTGACAGCAACATGGGAGTGATGTTCAACCTTGAGGGACTTGCTTATTCCATCAGTGCAACAATCGGGAGCAATTTGAGGCTTTTTGCAAAGGAGAGTGCCATCTGTATCCACATAAGGACCTGCGGAGTTTTAACAAAGTTGAAGGACCATTCCCTTTAATTTAGGAAATAACAGATATCTTTTTATCTGATCTTGTTACCTCTTAGAATTCTCTTCTTTAAGGATATGATTTCTCTCTCATCACACCCAATTTGGATCAAGGTACAACATGGAAACAAAGTAAAGACTGACAGATTGCTTTCTATGGGTGGGTGAGGGTAGGGAAGTAAGATTGGGGGGAAAATTGTAAAACTCAATAATATCTTTAATAAAAATTAATTAAAAATAAATCAATGTTTTGGATTAGAAAAAAATATATTATTTTTCCTGTGTAATGTTTCCTTTTAAGGAGGGAGAGAAATACTAGGGAAAACTATGACTTTATAAAAATAAAAGACATTGGTAAAAACCTTTTTAAAAATAAAGTAAAAGTAAAATAACCAACTGGAAAAAGAATGTAACTCTTAAAAAAATTAAAATTACTAACTGGGAAAAATAAGCATGAAATTTAATTGAATAAAATAAAACCATAAAACTTCTCAATCAACAAATATAAAACAATGAATGTAAAAGGCAACCAGATTCCAACAAAGTAAAAACACTGAAACTATGAAGTATATCTATGCATATATATACATATATATATGCATAGATATACTTCATAGTATATATATATATATATATATATATATACTATAGTATATATATATATATATATGTATATATATATATACATATATATATGCATATATACATAAAGTACCTTTTAGGAAAAGCAAACTACCAGTAAAACAGATCCAGAAGATAATTTAGAAACCATTGGTCTGCTAGAAAGTCTAGACCTTTAAAGTGCCTCAGTACTTAAGAGCATTTTGAGTCTCTATACTTAATTAAATCAAGAATGCACTTAATACACATTTTACTTAACAAAAGGTTAAGTATCTTAAGTGGGGAGCTAAAGGTTGGAGTGTGGAAGAAAGAATACTTGGGGGGAATGGTGTAAATAGCTCATGAAATGATTTTGCTTTGGATAATAGTATGGCTCATGAGATTTGAGTATTCTTGGAGGGTACTTGAAAAGGTTACAAGGTAAAAAATAATTAAAATTTGATGTAATTTAATACTCTTGAGAAGTGTATATTTCTAAGGAGACAGAAGGCAAGACAGTATTTTGTGATTTTGTGGCAATGTTGTTTATCAAACAATCAAGCAATTAATGAATCAATTAATCAAGATATGATTAAGGGTACCTGATTAATAGTAATTGATTGATAACTAGCACCAGGTAAAGAGGCACAAAGATCTATAACTTTAGAGGGAATGAAGTGAGATATGAACACTGAGGAAATTCTATTCAATAGATTTGGCACAGAGATGGAATAAAATTTATTCCCAGTTGGGTTTTAAAATCTATCCTACTTTACAGGGAACGGAGCTGGTAATAGAAAGAAAAAGGAAGAACAGACTGATCAAAGGGAAGGTAAAGGTATAAATCAAAAACTGAAAGCTAAATTTTAAAAGAAAAGTTAAAGGGGAAAGGGAGTGAAATGTTGGTGTGAAGGAATAAAAGGAAAGGAAAGAAAAAATATATTAATGGGAAAAATAGCATAGAGGGGAAATGAAAACTTAGTAATCTGATTTCTAAATGGGAATGGGAGAAACTATTGCAAAAAATGGAAACTGAGAGCAGACAGGACTAAGAACCAGAATCCTAAAATATGATGTTTACAAGAAACACAAGTTAAAAGTAAAAGGATAGAGCAAAGTACATTATGTTTCAGTTTAAGAATAGAAAATCAGGGCTAGTGATGCTTATATTAGATAATGCACAGACAAAAATCTGTCTCATTATTAGAGACAAAGAAGAAAACCACATTTTCTTAAAAGGCACCATAAGCAAAGAAACTATGTAATTATTAAGTATGTATGCACTTAGTGATATGGCCAAATTCCTAGAGGAAAAGCTAAGATAATTACAAGGAGATCTAGACAGCAAAACTTTAATAAGAGAGGACCTCCTTCTCTCAGAACTAGATAAATCTAATGACAAAATAAACAAGAAAGGAGTTGAGGTGAATAAAATCTTAGAAAAATTTGAAATGACAGACCTCTGGAGAAAACTTAAATAGGATAGAATAGAATATAGATTTTTTTCTGCAGTATATGGTACCTATATAAAAATTGACCATATACTAGGGCATAAAACTTTACAATCAAATGCAGAAAGGCAGAAACAATAATTGCATACATCTCAGATCATGATGCAATAAAATTTACATGTAATAAATGGCCATAGAAAGAAACAAAAAATTAACTGAAAGCTAAATAACTTTATTTTAAAGAATTAATGGATCAAGCAGAAAATCATAGAAATAATCAGTAAAAATATCCCAGAAATTGAGGACAATGAGACATCATGTCAAAATTTATGGGATGAATTCAAGGCAGTTTTGAGGGGAAATTTAATATTTCTAAATGTCTATATGAATAAAATGGAGAAAGAGGAGATCATTGATTTCAGTATGAAACTAAAAGAGCTTGAAGAAGAACAAATTAATTATCCCCAATTAAATACCAAATTAAAAATTCTGAAAATTAAGGGAGAAATTAATAAAATTGAAAACAAGGAAGTCATTGATCTAATAAACAAAACTCAGTTGATTTTCTGAAAAAAGCAACAATAAAATTGATAAAGCTTTAGTTATTTGGATAAAAGCAAGTAACCAAAATACCTGTATGAAAAATACAAAAGGTGATCTGAACACCAATGAGGAAGCAATTAAAGAGATAATTTAGAAATACTTTGCCAAACTATACGTCAATTAATTTAATAACCTGAGTGAAATGAACAAAAAATTATAAAACTACATATTGCCCAGATTAACAGAAGAGGAAATAAAAATACCCCATTTCAGAAAAAGAAATTGAACAAACCATCAAAAAAAACTCCTTAAGAGAAAGTCACCACCTCCAGATGTATTTAAATGTGGATTTCATCAAGCAGTTAAGGAACAATTAATCTCCAATCTACATAAATTATTTTTAAAATAAAAGGAGTCTTGCCAAATTCCTATTATGACCACCAATATAGTGTTGTAAACTGATGATCCAAAATAGACAAAATAAATATCAATTTTTTAAAAAAAGAAACAAATAGGAATAAAGAATTGGCCATTTCATGTCAGAAATAAAAAAAAAAAAAGAATTTGGATGCCAATAGCCGACAGCTAAGTGGTACAGTGGATAAAACCCAGGACATGGAATTAGGAAGACCTGGGTTCAAATTTGACCTTAGTCACTTGATACTTACTTAACTATGTAATCTTAGGCAAGTCACTTAACCCCATTGCCCCCCTCAAAAAAATGAATTTTGATTGTATATAATTTTTTTACAAAAATGAATACTAGTTAATGTTTTCTAATGGTTGTGTTAATATATTATTTGAGCTGTGAAATAACAGTATCATTTTGAAAAGCAATGGAAATTATGCAAACAAAAGTGCTAAAATGTTCATAACTCTTGAACCAGAGATTCCATTAGATGCCTCATATCCCCAAAATAGAAAGAAGTAAGGAACTTATTAATAAGAATATATCTGTCTTATATTCCAAAGTTTTTAAAATTGTTAGTTTTTGACACCAAACCATGGTGAACAAAGTAGATGGCTGTTAATCACAAATGAAAAAAGAAATTGTTGTATATAAATGTGTATCCTCACACCAGAGGTGCTAATGCTCTTTGAATAACACATGAACCTTTTTCATGACTGCTCTTTCACCTTTGATATCCATCTTCATCCAACTTTCACCCATGGCTTCAAGAAAGTGTAAAATGTGCAGTGACCACATCCCTGTAAATTGTGTTGACAGATAGGCTAAACCAGGCAGAGGATAATCAGCAGGTCTCAAATCTGTTGGTGAATTAGCAACAATATCTACCAAAAACATATGAAAATTTTCCCCAACAGAATGTACAGGTGATAACAATTTGGTTTCAGGGGCCATGAAAGCACTTGAAGCAGACAGCATGAACACCTTAGAACTTGTTCATACAATGAAGATACTAAGCTTATTCAGGGCCATTGTCATTCATCTTGACTTTTGTCCAACAAAAGGACTTTGATAACTCAAAAAGAAAGAGGGACCCTAATGACTTTCTGCAATTCTGTTCACTTAAATCCAATTCACATATAAATCAAGGTATCACCCATGATATCACTGGTCCTCTTCAGAAATGAAGGATGAAACAACATATTTCTGTAATTGCATAAGCCTGTGCTATAAAAGTAGTATCTGTGATGAATACAGAGGAACATGGAATGATCTATATGAATTATTAGAGAATGAAGTACACAGTCAAGCTGCTGTAACTGCAGCAATGTACATAGAAAGAGCACTCACACAGACACTCATTAAAGGTGAATTTCACATGACTCTAATGAAAATGCATGAGACAATAATGTGACTAATGAAAACATATGAAAGAATAAACCAATTTGCCACCTCTTGAAAATGGAAGGTTTAAAGATATTTAATATTGTACACATTTTCCAACTTTTTCAATGCATCAATTTGTTGTGTTTATATATTTTATTCCTCTTTAAAAGTTCTCTTTGTGGGCCACCTAGGTGGGGCAGTGGATAGAGTACCAGCCCTAGAGTCAGGAGGACCTGAGTTCAAATCTAGCAGACACTTAATAATTACCTAGCTGTGTGACTATGGGCAAGTCACTTTAACTCCATTGCCCTGCAAAAAAAAATTTAAAATTACATTTGTTATACTAAACATCTCTCAGGAAAAAGAAAAAGAAGAGACATTGAGGATAATTTTGATGACATAAGAAATAAGATATCAATGAAAATTTATTTTTAAGTTAAAGAAAAAAAAATCCTCCCTCTATCAATGTAGTGACCAATCACAGTGATTTGTCAAGAGTTGGTTAAAGGTCATGAAGATTAAATGATTTACCTGAGGTTAATAGATGGAAAGTATCAGAGAAAACTATTCTTCCCACCTCTAAATGTAAAATATCTCTACCATTTCTGTGATGAGTTTCATTATATTTATATCCATTATATATTCATTATATTATATATATTCATTATATATGAATTATTATAACATTACCTTGATTTACATGTGTCAATGTTTTTGTGAAATGATAGAATCCTTGTGTTTTATAGGTTGTTAGAGACCATCTAGTGTAGAAAATAAATATTTTAATTACATTTAATGGCTGTCCATTCTCAAAGAAGACCATGACATCAGGGAAGTGATGCTATGACAAGCACATAAGTTGGATTCTGTGCTAAGTCACCAGCCTCAATTTCTCCCTCCAGAGTCATCTGGGTTCAGTGACCAGATAGGAATCGGATGACTGGAGATGGCCCTGGATGTGAGGCATTCAGGGTAAAGTGAATTGCACAAGGTCACACAGCTAGCAAATATCTGAGACAGGATTCAAACTCCTGTCCTTCTGACTGCAATGTCAGTGCTCTACCAACTGTGCTATCTAGGTTCCCTATCTCCACTGAAAGGGAAGAGATTACCTTTCAAGTGTGTTTATACCACCTCCTAATAGGTCAGCTAGAAAGGGAATTTTTTTTTCTGATTTACTTGTTGTTCACTGACATGAAAGTGATTTATTTATTTTGACACTTCTACCTACTTTTCCTAGTTCTATTTTCCTTTGTCAATGAATGCCATGAAGGCCTCCTTCAAATGACAATCTTTCAAGTACTTAAAGACAATTAATACATCATTCTGTGGACTGAGTTTTTGGTTAAGCTTCAGCAGCAGAAGTGCTTTGATCAATGTTTGGTTCAGTACAATACAAGGAAGTATGAATAGCACAGAAGATAGAACACCAGACTTAGAATAAAAAAAGTTCACCTTTTGTGGACTTCAGAGCAGAGCCAAGATGGAGGCATAAAACTAAGATACTCCCAGAGCTTATGCCTACCAAAGATAAATGAAGACTCTGCACAGACATTAAAGCTACAGGCACCACCAAGAAAAAGAGAAGATCAAAAGAAGTTTTCAATGGTAGACATCATGGAGGATCTTCAGTGAAGGTCTGTCTCTTAGGGTGAAAAGGCAAAGTAAAGCCAAGTGAGGCTGCAAAGAAAGAAAGCTAGCAGGAGACTTTAATCCACAGTGCAGTCCAGGTCCCAACAGCCTGACAACAGCATAGAACTTGGCAGCTGGATAGCAAGCCAGCAGGGAGGAGCCAAAACCCAAACTAAGACTGAACCCTAGGGATACAAGGTAAAAAACAGGACTGGGTTTTAAACAAAATATTGCATAGACAAAAGCTGGATATAAAGGAGGAAATAAACTTCTGCAAAGGCCATGCCTGGACTGTATAGGTAACATCTTAGCCAACAACAAACCAGGGATCAGACCCCAGTCCCAGAATAAAACACTTGGATATATAATCCCCATACCCTACGAGCAGAGCTAAAACAATAAAGATGAGCAAAAAAAGTTAAAAGAGAAATCACTATAGAAAACTACTTTGCACGTAAAAATGAAAACGATGCCAACTCAGAAGAAGAAATCAGTGGAAAAATTACTCACAGGGGTATGAATTGAACACAGATCCAAAAGCTCATAGAAGAGCTTAAAAAAAGAATTTCAAAAGTAAAAAGAGAAAGGAAGAAAAATATGGGGGAAAATATGAGTCATGCAGGAAAATTATAAAAAAAAAAAACGACCAAAGAAATCAATTAGGATAAAAGTAAAAATAGCCAAATGTAAAAAGAAATGCAAAAACTAATTGAAGAAAATAAAACCCTAAAAATCAGAATTGAGCAAATAGAAACCAATGAATCTATCAGAACACAAGATTCCATCGAACAAAATAAAATTGCTGAAAATTTTGAAGATAAATAAAGTACTTTTAATAGGAACAACAAACAACCTGAAAAAGAGATCCAGAAGAAATGATTTACCAATCATCAGACTACCAGAAAGCCTAGATAAATAAAAGAACCTGGAAAACATTATACAGGAAATTATAAGGGAACATTGACAAATTTGATAGAACAAAAATATACCTATACATATGGATGAATCTTGAAAAAACTTCATAACATGTATTTGGAAAATTAAAATATCATCAAAAAGCTAAAAACAAAACAAAACAAAACAAAAAACTCATCTTTTTAAGTTTAAATATATCGTCAAATATTTACTACCCCTGTGACCCCAGGGAAGTTGCTTAAGGCTGTCTGACTCAGTTTTTCATTTGTAAAATGAGGTGGAGAAGAAAATGGCAAAGCATTTCAGTGTCTTTGCCAAAAAAAATTACAAATGTTGTCATGAAGTCAGATGACCTGAAAAATGGTTGGACTGGTTTATCCTAAGAACACAAATGACTTGGTCAATCATATTTATATTTAATATTTGGTATGCAAAATCATCAAATTATAAACTAAACAAACTTTACTATCAGAGTGTCCATAGGATTGATAAAGGTCATGGTCTAGATTACTAATGATTGATTACTCTTAAAGTGTCTCTTCCACTTAGACCCTGGGATTCTGACAAGTAATAGCAAACTGATAAGGGCAGTTACCCAGATCTAATATTTCAATCAGGATTTGAATCTTATTGTAAGTCTTAGCCATTTTTGATGTTTACCTTTCTATCTAAAGACAAGGGAGGCACAAACATTTACTATTTGAATGTCTGTGAGTAATAAATTTTGTGACTCAATATCCTCTGACAGTTTATGTTCCTTATTCCATTTTCCCCTAAAGGTCATATCTTAGTCTTCTTTTAGTTTAAATAACCCCAGTTCTATCAAATAATTGTTCTGTGATGTGTGGGTCTTCTTTTTTGATTCCTGAGAAACTGTATTCTTGTAAATTCAAAAGTATCTCTTGTTTTTTCCAATTATTAGTATTAAATGCAAGCAGATCAAATACTGCTATCATTCTTCACATCTCAAACAATCTTTCTACCATTATCTTCATGCTTTTCTTTCATTTCTAGGATTTGTCCTTCATAAAATAATATTCTGAATTGAGACATGAATCTAAATAATCTTATTCATCCCATCACTTTTCACAAGCTTTATTTATCTACAATGGTCTCATTTTTATCAACTGACAAAATGTGCATTAAGAATAATTTTACATTCTCCAATTTGTGAAGAAAGCTACGGATCAATTTATATAATTTCCCTAAACTTGTAAGAAATGGCAAGTTTGAAAATACAATTGTTACCTGACAACTGCAGAAGTAAAGAACACATTGATTGCTCATTTAGGGAACACCAGACTATTGGCACAAAATAACTGCCTTTTTACACACAAATGGCATGCCTTCTAAATATTATTCTATAGACTCCTGTCTAAATCCACAATAGAAAGTTTAATAAAATGTCTATTGTATCTGATTGATTTTTAAATAAACATTACAATACTATTCTAAAATAAGTAACTGCAGATTCTGTACCCCTTAAAAAATTCAAATGGTCTATTTTTTCCCACTCTCCTAGTATGAAGAATGAAACCTATTTCATAATGATTAAAAAAACTCCAAAATAAGAGGAAAAAAGACAGATCTTTTGATATGTTAGTAAGGTGTTTTGACAGTCATCAAATTTGTCTTGAAACAAAACCAAAATCCTTTAATAAAATGAAAAATAATGAAACAGAGGCAAGGGTAATGAAGTTAGATTTCAAAGACCTCTCTTCAGTTCTTGCCTTTTTGTTTCTCACAATCTAAATAACATGATGCCATTTAATTCTGGGTATAAGTCTCCACATTTGAAAAGTGAGGGTATTGTATCATAATCATGTATGTCCTTTGCAAACTTTCATCTGAAGCCCTAAGATATTCCTATAATCATTTACTTCACAAGGATCTTGCTTACTTTGATATCTTGCAACATATTTTTACTTTGTTTTTCCAAATTACATGCTATGGTTGCTTTTCATCATTCATCCACTTGCCAATAAATAAGTTATACATTTCTCTACTACCCTTCCTTCACTCTCCCCACCCCCTGGCAATGAATATTCTGGTATAAGTTGTGCATGTACATTTTTACTCAGCACATTTACATATAAGTCATTTTGTGCAAGAGGATTTGGATGGACTAAGGTAAAAGAAAGAAAAGCACAATAGAAAAAAATTAGAGAAGTTTTACAAAAGACAATATAGTATACATTCAGATTCTTTTCAGGGTTTTCCCCTATCTTGATGTGGATGATATTGTCCAAAACAGGCCTTCTAGGGTTGTCCTGGATCTCTGAAATGCTGAGAGGAACTAGAGCTATCACAGTTGACCAACTCAATAATGTTATTCTTGATGGGTACAGTATTCTCTTGATTCTGCTCCCTTTGTTCAGCATCAGTTCGTGTAATTCTTTCCATGTTTCCCTAAATTCTGACCATTCATGGTATGCTATTGAGTAATAATACTCCATTAAACAACATTCTCCAACTGATAGGCAGCCCTTCAATTTCCAGTGCTTTGCCACTACAAAAAGAACTTCTACAAATATTTTTGAATATGTGGAATTTTCCCCAATTTTTATGATTTCTTTTCCATATAGGTCTAGAATTGATATTGCTGGGAAAAAAGTTGATGATCCGTTTTATGCCTCTTTTGGGCATAATTCCTTTTACTCTCCAGAATGGCTAGATCAGTTTGTTACTCCATCAATGGTGTATTATTGTTCTAATCTTCCTACAATCTTTTCAGCACTGATGAGTATTTCTTTTTGTCATCTTAGTCAATCTGACATATGTAAGCTGAAAGTTGTTTAATAGTTGTTTAAATGTACATAACTGTTTAAATGTACATTTTTCTAATCAATGATTTGGAATTTTTTTTCATATGACTCTAGCAATCTTTAATTTCTTCGTTTGAAAACCACTTGTTCACATCCGTTGACCTCTTAACAAGTGAGGAAAAATTTTTAGCTTATAAATTTGATTCAGTTCTCTATATATTTCAGAAATGATACTTTGATAAAAACTACATGCTGTGAAAATTGTTTCCCAGCTTTATTTTCTTCTAATCTTAGTTGCATTGATTTTATTAGTGAAAAATCCTTTTTTATTCCATATTGTCAAAATCATTCATTTTGCAATTTTTATATTCTCCATTTCTTGTTTGTTCAGAAATTTCTCCACTTTCCATTGATCTGACAGAGCATCTCTTGATCTCTTAATTGGTCTATGGTATCACCCCTTATGGCTAAATCCTACCCATTTGGATCCTATTTTGGTGTAGTGGGTGAGATGTGGTTCTATGCTTAGTTTTGGTGACAGTATTTTCCAGTTTTCCCAGCAGTTTTTGTCATTTAGTGAGGTCTTATCCCAGAAGCTAATCTAATGTCTTTGGGTTTCCCAACCAGCAGATTACTATAGTTTTGTTTGTGTCTATTCTAATTACACTGCTCCTTTACACTATCTTTTAAATAGTACCAAGGAGTTTTGATGACTGCCATTTTAAAATATATTTTAAGATCTGGTACTTTAGGTCACCATTCTTTGAATCTATTTTTCCATCAATTCCTTGATACTCTTGATCTTTCTTGCTCCAGTTGAATTTTGTTACTGTTTTGTCTAACTCTTCAAAGTAGTTTTTTTGGTAGTTTCTTTGGTATGGCACTAAGTAAATAATTCAATTTAGATAGAATTGTCATTTTTATTGTATTAGTTCAGGCTAGCCAAGAGTGATTGATATTTTTGGCATTTAGCTCTGACTTAATTTGCGTGAAAATATTTTGTAATTGTGTTCGTATAGAATCTGGATTTCTCATGATCGGTAGATTACCAAGTGTTTTGTTATCTAGTATAACTTTAAATGACATTTCTCTTTCTTTCTCTTTCCCTTAAATGAATGCTGATAATGGAATGGAGTTTTATTGTTTTTTATATACTGCTACTTTGAATGAAGGTATAAATTACATGTAACAAGTAGTTTTTAAGTTGATTTTGTAGGGTTCTTTAAGTATAACATCATATCATTTGCAAAGAGTGAAAGTTTTACTTCCTCATTGCTAATATTAATTTCTTCAATTTCTTTTTCTTCTCTTATTTCTAAAGCTAGCATTTCCAATGTTATATTAAATAGCAGTGGGGGATATAGGAATTCTTGTTTCACCCCTGATTTTACTACACATTCTCCTTCTTTATCCCCATTAAATTCGATGTTTATTAATGTTTTAGATAGATACTGTTTATTATTTTAAGGAAAACTTCATTTATTCTTATACTCTCTCATTTTTAAATAGGAATGGATGCTGAATTTTGTCAAAGATTTTTCAGCTTCTTTTGAGGTAATCATATGATTTTTATTAGTTTTTTATATAAGTTTAATTATGCTGAATTTTTTTCCCTAAAATTTAACCATCCCTATCTACCTTATATAAATCCTACCTGATCATGGTCTATACTACTAGTAATAATTTGTTGTAATCTCTTTGTTAAAATTTTATGTAAGATTTTTGCATCAGTGTCCATTAGGAAGATTGGTCTATGATAGTTTTGTCTGTTTTGGCTCCTCCTAGTTTAGGATCAGTATATTGGAGTCATATTGGTGTCATTAAAGAATCTGGAAAAACTCTTTCTACTATTTTTTTTAATAGTTTATGCAGGATTGGAATTAATTTATCCTTAAATGTTTGGTAGAATTCATTTGTAAATTCATCTAGGTCTGGATATTTTTTCCTAGAAAGTTTCTTTTTCTGAAATGGGGATTTTTAAGTATTTATTCCTTCTCTTAATCTAAGTATCTTAAATCTTTGTAAATATCCATCCCTTTCACTCAGCTTGTCAAATTTATTGGCAAACAGGCAAAATAGCTCAGAATTACTTAGTTTTCTCTTTATTCGTGGTGAGTTCACCTTTTTCATCTCTGGTAATGTTAATTTGCAAATTAAAACAACAATGAGGTATCACCTCACACTTATCAGATTGACCAAGATGAGAAAAAAAGGGGAAATGATTAATGTTGGAGAGCTTGTGTGAGGATTGGGACATTGATGCATTGCTGGTGGAGTTGTGAACAGATCCAACATTTCTGAAGAGTAATATGAATTTATACTCAAAAAGCAACAAAATTGCACATACCCTTTGACCCAGCAATTACAATGCTAGATCTATATCCAGAAGAAATTACCAAAAAAAAACAAAAAGGAAAAAGTCCTTCTTGTTCCCAAATATTCGTAGCAGCTCTTTTTTTCTAGTGGCAAAGAACTGGAAATTGAGGTGATGCCTATCAATTAGGGGAATAGCTAAATAAGTTATGGTTCATGGATACTATGGAATATTATAGTTCTGTAAGAAACCATAAATGTTCAGAATCTAGAGAAGTATGGAATGACTTAAGGGATCTGATGCTGAGAGAAGGAAATTTTGTAGCTTAAAAAGATACATGCGCCTATGGATGAAAAGAAATATTATTTTAAAAAATAGTTAATTTGGTTTTCTTCTTTCTTTTTTATCAGATTAACTACAAATTTATCTATTTTCTTGCTTTTTTCCATAAACTCAACTCAGTTTTATTTACCAGGTCTCTTTTTTCTTTCAATTTTTAAATTTGTCTTTTCATTTTCACAGCTTCAATGTTGATATCTGATTAGTGATTTTTAATTTGATTTTTTTCTAATTTTTTAGTTGTATGCCAAATGTACTGACCTCTTTTTTTCTCTATTTTATTGATAGAGACATTTAGAAATATCAAATTTCCCCAATGAACTGCTTTGGCTGCATCCCACATATTTTGGTATGTCTCATTGTTGTCATTTTCTTAGATGAAATTTTTGATTATTTAGATGATTAACTTTCCACCCACTTAAAGTTAGATTGCTAAATTTCAAATTAATTTTTGGCTAATCTTTTAATGGTCCTTTATTATAGGTAATTTTGTTTTCGTAATGATCTCAAAAGTTTACTTTTTTAATTTCTTTCTACATTTGATTGTCAGGTTTTTATGCCATAGTACAAGATTAATTATTGTAAAAGTGCCATGTACTACAGAGAAAAAGGTATATTCTTCTCTATCTCAAATCAGTTTTCTCCAGAGTCAATTACATCTAAATTTTGTAAGATCCTATTCACTTTTTTAACTTCTTTTCCATTTATTATTATTTTGAGTTATTTATATATTTATTTTCATCCAAATGTGCCTGCATATTTCCAAGTTACAAAATTTTCCTCCAACCTCCCTTCCCAAACACTCCCCTCAGCAGAGAACAGTCAGGTTAGAATTTTACATACATATTTTGTTAAACACAATTACAAATTAGTCCTTTTTGGCATGAGGAATTAGGATTAAGGGAAAAAAGATACATAAAAGATAATTTTTATAAAGTGTTCATCAGATTTGGAAGGGTTGGTTTTTATCTGTGTGTTTTGTTTTGTTTTTCTTCCTCTGGTTGGGGATAATACAGTCCAGAATCAGTCAAATATAGTTGTCCTAGCTCTCTGGTCTATTGAGAGAAGCTGCTTTCATCAAGATTTTTCATCTCATAATGTTATTGATGTGTACAATGTTCTCTTGGTTCTACTCCCTTCTGTCAGATCCCATAAGTCATTTCATGTTTCTCTAGAGTCTAATCATTTATGGTTTCTTATACAACAAAAGTATTCCATAGTATTCATGTTCCATAACTTATTTAGCAACTGATGGGCATCCTCTCAATTTTCAGTTCTTTGCCATTACAAAAAGAGCTGCTATGAATATTTTGGAATATGTAGGATTTTTTCCATTTTTTTGTAATTTCTTCTGGATATAGACTTAGAATTACAATTGTTGGGTAAAGGGTTATGAACAGTTTTATTGCTCTTTGGACATAGTTCCATATTGCTCCCCAGAAATGTTGAATCTGTTCACAACTCCACCAGAAATGCATCCATGTCCCGATCCTTCCACAACCTCTCCAACATTAATCATTTCCCCTTTTTCTCATCTGGGCTAATCTAATAGGTGTAAGATGACACCTCATTGGTGTTTTAATTTGCATTTCTCAAATCAATAGTGATTTGGATGATTTTTTCATATGATTATACACAGTTTTAATTTCTTCATTTGAAAATGAACTGTTCATGTTCTTTGACCATTAATCAACTGGGAAATGGCTTGTTATCTTATAAATTTGATGTTATTCTCTATATATTTTGGAAATGAGACCTTTATCAGAACTCCTTGTTGTGAAGATTATTTCCCAGTTTTCTGTTTTTTCTTCTAATTTTTGCAGCATTGATTTTATTAGTCCAAAAACTTTTTTAATTTACTATAGTCAAAAATCATTCATTTTGCAATTTATAATGTACTTTAAATCTTGTTTGGTCATAAATGTATTCCTTTTCCATAGATCAGATAGATAGAATATTTTTGGACTATTAATTTATCTATAGCATTACATTTTATGTCCAAATCCTGTACCCATTTTGACTTATTTTGGTATAGGGTATGAGATGTGGGTCTATGCCTAGTTTTTGTCATACTATTGTCCAGTTTTTATCTTGGTCAAATAGCAAGTTCTTTTCCCAGAGACTGATTTCTTTGGGTTTGTCAAATAGTGGACTGCTGTCGCCATTTACTGCAGTTCCTTTTGAACCTATCCTACTCCACTGATCCATTACTCTATTTCTTTTTTTTCTATTTTCCTAATTTTTTTATTTATTTACTCATTACTAAAACATTCCTTTTTGTAAGAGTAAACATAATTACCCTCACTCCTACAAAAATATAAAACCTCCTGAGAAATAAAGTAAAAGAAACAGAAAAAGAATGTGCTTCAGTATGTGTTCTGATACCATCATCTTTGTCTCCAATAGCATTCTTTATCATAAGTCCATCTGAGAAGTTAGATCCATATTTTCCACAATTGCCACTGCTGATTGTAATTCCCTCCCTCCATACCTCCCCATTGCCATTTCTTATATGTTCTCTCTCCTTTCAGTCTGTCCCTTTCCAAAAATGTGCTTTGGGGCAGCTGAATGGTACAGTGAAAAGAGCACCAGCCCTCGGTCCAGGAATCCCCAAGTCTACATCCCACCCCAGAGACCCAGCAACAACCCAGCTCCTTGGTCCCGGACAGGCCATGCAATCCTATCAAAGTATTAAAGTAAAAAAAGAAAATGCGTTATATCTGACTATCCTCTCCCATGTTCTACCCTCTCCTCTATCACCTACATCTTCCCTATGCTCCCCATGTCCCCTTTCTCTTCTTTTTCTCTTAGATTTCAGTATCCTATGGATTATGCTGTTTTCTCTCTGAGCCATTTCTGATGAGAATTAAGGCTCCCTTATTGCCCCTCAACTTCCCCTCTTCCATACCACTGAAAAAGCTATTTCTTGATTCTTTTACTTGAAATGTCTTAGCCTATTCTACCTCTCATTTCTCTTACTCCCACTACATTTCCCTTTCACCCATTGACTCCATTTTTAAAATATATTATACCTTCAAATTCAGCTCTCTCCTGTGCCTTGTCTACATATGCTTCTTTTAACTGCTCGAGTAAAGGAAAAGGTTCATATGAGTATTATCAATATCATCTTCCCATCATGATCATTAAATCCCTCATGATTTATCCATCTCGTACACCCTATCTATACCTCAACCCACACCCGGTATCTGAAGAATAAATTTTTCATTCAGCTCTCGTCCTTTTAACAGGAACTTTTGAAATTCCCCTGTTTCATTGAAAATCCATCTTTTCCCCTGGAAGAGGATGTTCATTTTGTTGAACAGTTGATTCTTAGCATTTCATGCTCTTTTGCCTTCTAGAATATTAAATTCCAAGCCCTAGGAGCCCTTAATGTGGATGCTGCTAAGTCCTGTGTGATCCTGACTGCATTTCCATGATATTTGAATTGCTTCCTTCTGGCTGCTTGTAATATTTTCTCTTTGATTTGGGAGTCCTGGAACTTGGCTATAATATTCCTGGGGGTAATTTTTTTGGATGTCTTTCAGAAAGAGTTCAGTGGATTCTCTCAATTTCTATTTTTCCTTCTGCTTCTAGGATATGAGGGCAATTTTCCTGTAGACATTCTTTTAAAATGAAGTCAAATGTCTTTTCTTGATCAATGCATTTTGGTAGCCCTATCATTTTTTTAAATATTTTATTTATTTTGGGTTTTGTAATTTTTCCCCTAATCTTACTTCCCTCCCCCACCCCCACAGAAGGCAATTTACCAGTCTTTACATTGTTTCCATGTATACATTGATCCAAATTGAATGTGACAAGAGAGAAATCATATCCTTAAGGAAGAAACAAAAAGAATAAGAGATAGCAAATATTTTCTCTCTCCTTTCAGTTTCTTTTTCTAAATTAAAGGTAATAGTCCTTGGTCTTTGATCAAACTCCACAGTTCTTTCTCTGGATACAGATGGTATTCTCCATTGCAGATAGCTCCAAATTGTCCTTGATTATTGCATTGATGGAATGAGCTATTCCATCAAGGTTGATCATCACCCCCATATTTCTGTTAGGGTGTACAGTGTTTGTTTTTCTGGTTCTGCTCATCTTGCTTAGCATCAGTTCATGCAAATCCCTCCATAGCCCAATAATTTTTAAATTGTCTCTTCTGGATCTGTTTTCCAGATCAGTTGTTTTTTCAATGTGGTATTTCACATTTTCTTCTAGTTTTTCCATTCTTTAACTGTTGAATTATTGTGTCTTGATTCCTCACAATGTCACCAGCTTCCTTTAGCTCCATTTTACATTTGAATGATTTGTTTTCCTCAGAGAGTTTTCTTAGGTCCTTTTCCATCTTACCAATTATGTGTTTTAAGAAATTCTCCGCCAATGTTTTGGATTGACTTAAACTGGTTTTTAACATATTTTCTTCAGCGTTTTTTTTAATCTCTTTGACTAAGGTAATAACTTGGTTTTCATGTTTTTCCTGAATTTCTCTCATTTTTTCCCCAATTTTTCTGCTACCTCCCTTACTTGATTTTCAAAATCTTTTTTGAGGTCTGTCATAACCTGAGCCCAACTTCTATATTGCTTAGAGTATTTAGATGAAGAAGTTTGAACTTTTTCATCTCTTGAGTGTGTATTTCAATCCTCCATGTGACCAAAGTAATTGTTCATGGTTAGGTTCTTTTTTCTGTTTACTTATTTCTCCAGACTTTGCCCTGGTTTTGGGGTGCTACCTGAGCTTTTGAGTATTAATAGGACACCCCTGCAAGGACCTCAGGTACTTCAAGGACTTATGGAAGGGTCTGACTGCTCTCTTGCCTGTGCTCTGGTTTGTGGATGACCACAAGCCCACCCCTCTGCCTTGGAGCTGTGAGGGAGATCCCTGCTCTAAGGCAATGGGGGGCCCCATTCTACAGCAAGGTCTGAATGTGTACAAAGCCCCAGAGTCCTGTCCCAAGGACCAAAGAAAGACCTTGACAGTCTCCCCCCAATCCCTTACCTTCTGTGGGCTGAGTGCTCAGGAAGCAGCTACTGGACAGCTCTGTGGGCCCACTTCTATTTCCTGGGCTCTGGACTGCTCTGAGGTCTGTGGCCACACTGAGAAAGACCACACTAGCCTGGGCTTCCCACTTGCTCTGGCAGAGGTTTCCCCACAGATCTTCCAAGTTGTGCTTGGGGATCCCTGGGTTGGCAGGTGAAGAAACTGCTTCTGCTTCCATGAACTGGATCTCCCAGGTATCCAGGTGCCTGGTGGGCTGTTCATGGAAAGCTGAAGTTCCTTCACTCTGGCATGCTTCCTCCCCCTCCAACCATGTGGTAAAGAGCCTTCCCACTGTTTTCCAGTGACTAGATAATTGCCTCACTGGCTTTTTCCTGCAGGTCTTTCTCTCAAACATTTAGAAGGTTTTTTGAAATGTTTTTGAAATATTTTGGAGAGAGCTCCTAGGAAAGCCTGTTCTCCTGCTGTCATCTTGCTCCACTTCCATTACTCTAGTTATTATCCAGTACCTGACAGTTTGACAACTGCTTCATCATAATATAGTTTGAGATATAGTAGAGCTAGGCTACCTTCTTTTACATTTTTTTCATCAGTTCCCTTGCTAAGCTTGCCCTTTTAATATTCCAAATGAACTTTGTTACTATTTTTTTCTATTTTAGTAGTTATTTGGTAGTTTGATTGGTATGGCACTGAATTAATTTGGATAGAATCGTCATTTTTATTATTTTAGCTCCGCTAAACCATGAACATGTGATATTTTCCCAATTATCTAGATATGACTTTATTTGGGTGAGGAGAGCTTTATAATTCTGTTCATACAGTTTCTGTGTTTGTCTTAAGAGTTAGATTTCCAAGTATTTAATGTTGTCTACAATTATTATAAATGAAATTTCTTTTTCTATCTCTTGCTCTTGGGCTTTGTGATTCATATATAAAAATGCTGATGATTTATGTGGGTTTATTTTATATCCTGCTACATTGCTGAATTTGTTAATTGTTTCAAGGAGTTTTTAAGGTGATTTTCTTGGATTCTCCAGGTATACTATCACATCATCTGCAAAGAGTGAAAGTTTTGCTTCTTCATTGCCAGTTCTGATTCCTTCAATTTCTTTTGCTAATCTTATTGCTACTGCTAGTAATTCTAATACAATATTGAATAGTAATGGCAATAATGGTCATCCTTTTTTCACCCCTGATTTTATTGGAAATGCTCTAACTTTATTCCCATTAAATATAATATTTGTTGATGGGCTCAAATAGACAATTTTTTTAAAGGAAAACTTCATTTATTCCTAAACTTTCTAGTGTTTTTAAAAGAAATTGATTTTTTTATCAAAAGCTTTTTCAGTATCTACTGAGATTTTCATGTTTCAGTTGATTTTGCTATTGATATGTTTAATCATGTTGAGTGTTCTCCTAATGATGAACCAACCCTGCCTGCTATGGTATAAATCCAACTTAATCATTAGAAAGCTCGCTCTATAATTTTCTTTGTTTCCTGTTCATTATTTTGCTAGATTTATCTAATTCTGAGAGATGGAGGTTGAGATACCCCACCATTATGGTTTTGCAATATATGTTTCCTTGCAGTTCACTCACTTTTTCCCCCTAAGAATTTGGATGCTATACCATTTGATGCATTTATGTTTGATAATGATTCAATTTCACTGTCCATGGTGACTTTTAAGAATATATGGTTTCCAGGAGGTATGGGAATACAGGGAAGCCTTGGAGGGATTTGCATGAACTGATGCTGAGTGAGATGAGCAGAACCAGAACCACATTGTACACCCTAACAGCAACATGAGGGTGATGATCAAACTTGATGGACTTGCTCATTCCATCAGTGCACCAATCAGGGACAATTTGGGGCTGTCTGCAATGGAGAATATATCTCTATCCAGAGAAAGAACTGTGGAGTTTGCACAAAGAGCAAGGACTATTCTCTTTAATTTAGAAAAAAAAACCTAATGTCTTATTGTCTGATCTTGCTATCTCTTATACTTTATGTTTCTTCCTTAAGGATAATGATTTCTGTCTCCTCACATTCAATTTGCATAAATGTATACCATGGAAACAATGTAAAGACTGGCAAATTGCCTTCTCGGGGGGTGGGGTAGAAGGAGGGAAGCAAGATTAGGGAAAAATTGTAAAATTCAAAATAAATAAAATCTTTATAATTCAAAAAAAAGAACATGTGGTTTCCTCCCTTCACCCTTTTAATAAATTCCATTTTTGATTTTGTTTTGTCTGAGATCAGGATTGCTACTCCTGACTTATTTTTTTTTACTTTCACTGAAGTATGATATGAATTTTGTCAACTTTTACATATGTACATATATTGATATATGCTATACAGTATAATCAGCTCTTTTGTGTGGTAATGACTAGCATCATCAATATAATGTCAATAATAATGATGAAAGCGATCATAATTTTTATTTAATTTAAACAAGTTCATGCAAATTCTTAAGCCAGTACTAACCTGTAAAAGGATTCTCTCATTTCTCTTAAATTTCTCTGAAAATATCTTAGACATTCTTCAAATTTATTCCAAACAAAAAAGATGACAATTGAACAGGCAGAAGTTTATATATGATTTCTCATGACTGACCACATCTGGCTCTGAAGGCCATAGAATAATAAGTCCCCCTTGTATTAATTGATGACACACATCCCATATATATTACTTAATAGAACACAATAGATCTTGATACTTCTCTTCAGAATAGCAAACTGTCATTTATCAAATGATTTAAATAAGATTATATTAAAGATCAGATAACTTTGAAAACTTACTGTTAAATAATTTAATTATTTCTGATTAAATTTCAAAAAATTACAAAGTTCTCATTCACATAGTGGTAATTTAGGAAGAGTCAAATAAGGATAATAAATTAGAAAAATTCCCATAGAGCCTTCCCTTCCCTTAAGAATTTTATAAGATAATTGGGCAGGGGAATCATATATCTCAAGTGTTTACTCCTTTTATGGAATAGATTTCAGCATTACAGAATCACAATATATCAGAGTGTGAAGAGACTACAATAATCAACTACCCCACTCTAACTGTGACCAAGAATGCTACTTACAACAATCTAAATTCAATAGCACCCTTGAAAGTTAGTCTACTGTCTTTGGATGTTGCATAAGTTCTGAAAAAAGGAAAGATTTTTGTATTGGTGGAATATTCCAAGTTCTCTTATTTAAAGATTATATTCAGATAATTGCACTTATACCTGAAACATTGAAGATTACTTAGTGAATTGGAGTATAATAAAAATTTGAATATAACAATAAGATTCATCTAATCATCTACTATTGAAAATAAAACATCTGAAAAATATATTGTCCAGATTATACCATTCAGATTGATGGGCAGCCTGTTGAATTAGTCTATCAATACATAATCTGATGAACACTTTTGATAGAAAATACAATATGCCCAGAATTAGACAAGGAAAAGAAATTAAGTCAGAAAGAATTTTTGGTTTTTTTTTAGTTTTTTTAGCTTTTTTGCAAGGCAATGGGATTAAGTGGCTTGCCCAAGGCCACACAGCTAGGTGATTATTAAGTGTCTGAGGCTGGATTTGACCTCAGGTACTCCTGACTACAGGGCCTGTGCTCAATCTACTGTGCCACCTAGCTGCCCCCCCCAAAAGAATTTTGGAACTTGTGTAGTACATCAGCAATTTCTAAACTTTTCATTGTTATAAAAGTCATTATCTAAAATAAAGATATCCTTCACAGTTGTAAAATTTGCTATATCAAGATTCTAGCAGAATCACAATAGGTCATGATTGATCATGAACATACTGAAGTAAGTTAACAATGATCTCTGTTTAGAATGAGTTTAATTGAGAGTAGACTTCTCTTTTCCTGGAGATGTTCAAGCAGAGGTTGGAAAATCACTTGAAGGAGTATTTTAAAGGAGATTTTTAGAATGGCAATAGCAGTATTAGATTACCTTCGAAATCTCTTTTAAATCTTTCTGTCAGTCAGCAGATATTTATTGAGTGATAAGCCACTGTGATGAGACAATTAGATATATGAGTGAATAGAGCACTGGTTCTAGAAAGAGAAAGACCAAAGTTCAAATGCAAATACTTACTAGCTCTTTGACTCTGGCCAAGTCATTTAAGTTCTGTTTGCCTTAATCCAGGAGAAAGAAACAGCAAATCTCTCTAGTATGCACAAAAATATCCCAATAGATGGTATTGTTTTGAGATGATCTAAAGACTTAAGAAGAATCAGACTCAACTGAATCACTGAACAACAATAAGGTACTGTGCTAGGGTGGGTGAAACAAACAAATAAAATTTTCATAGATCTCACAGTCTGATGGAATAAACAACATTCATATAACTGCACTTGCCAGTCATGTACAAGATAAATTCGAGATAATTGCCCTGAGAATTTAGGTAAATTAAAGATTAAAGCTTTGCAGCTTTTTAGCTCATTGGTATTTGGGAAAGTAGGAAAACAATTTTGGTTGGGAATTAAATTCATATTCAATACTCAGACTTGAAAATGTAAACAAAATCCATTCTTTTTATTTTCTGGCTCAGCACTGAATTATAGCAGCACCTAAACCAAACTTTGCCTTTTATTGAGCTTTGTCATTGTTATATTTTCCACAATTCTGTGCCTGTTGCCACATTCTGTCATTTTCTCATTCTAGACCATCATCTTGTTCATTCCCCCCCACCCCAGTTCCCAGAATTGACTTAATCAAACCATACTCCTGTGTTCATTTGAATAATAACTTTTTTGACATCTCTTTCTCTCTCTCTCTCTCTCTCTCTCTCTCTCTCTCTCTCTCTCTCTCTCTCTCTCTCTCTCTCTCTCTCTCTCCTTTCTCTCAATTGGAATGCTTATCATTGCCTCTTATGTCCCAAGATGATCCATACCACGTCTAGGTTACTTTCACACGAAAGAGTTCATCTCTATATACTTCAATGAGTTTTGTATTTATTTTGTATATTTATATCCAAAATACTCAGTCTACTGAAATGTAATCCCACTGAGGTAAGAATTCAGTGACTTACATTTATATTTCTAGAGCCTAGCATGAGACCTAGTATATAGCACATGTTTAACAAATTCTTAAAGACTATCAGAATAATACCTTATCCAATGAGAACAACATTGGGATGGGGGGGGAAAACCTTTGAAAAGCTTAAGACCTCTGAAAAAAAAATCCAACTATTATCCTGAGAACTAATGACAAAGGATGATAAATACATCATACATCATACACACACACACACACACACACACACATATAAACTACTATAGCTAAACTCACCATTCTACACATTTCTATTTCTAAACTGTTACCTATATCTCCAAAGGTCTTTTTCTTCCTGCCTCCTGTCTGCCTACTTTGGCAGACCCACTCCTCTTTTATGCCTAGGACATATACTCTATTACACATTTCTTCCTAGAAAATTTGTTTACTGTGAAGGGGAAAAAAGGTATGCCCAACTACCCTAACATATATAGAATGCAGTCTCTGTTGAATGTTTGAAATCAGATAAGATGACCATCAAGAAGAGACTTGGGTGAAACAGAATATTTTCTCACTATCTCCATCTCCCACTTAGTCCAAGGGTTGCTTCTGTTAGGTCTATTTGACAGAGAGAACACACAAGTGGAAGAATATAAAATTGTGCAAAAATCTCACCCTTTTAGTCTTGCAATTTGATTTTGTTTCCTTGCAAAAAGAATTAAAGCATGGAATAGCTGTTTTTGTCCTGAACCAAAGCTCTGTGTAGGCCAATTTGATGTTAAGAGACATAACCTCTTTTTCTTATCTTTTGCTTATCTTTCTGGATTTCTTTTTTTTTTTTTTAGTCTGTTTTGTTTTGTTTTGGTTTTTTTGCAAGGCAATGGGGTTAAGTGGCTTGCCCAAGGGCACACAGCTAGGTAATTTTTAAGAGTCTGAGGTCAAATTTGAACTCAGGTACTCCTGACTCCAGGGCTGCTGCTCTATCCGTTGCACCACCTAGTTGCCCCTGGATTTATTTTTAATTTACTTCATGATGCAGTGGAAAAAAAATAGGTAAACTACTACAAAATATAATATCTAATGCTAGAATCAGGATTTAATACATAGAATTTTTTTGGTTTTTATATCTTCCCTTAAAGTTGTTGTTTTTTTATCCCCAACTATCTCATCTACTTTGACCTCTTCCAGGAATTCCGTATATTGTATTCAACAGCAATTAAATTTCACAGATTCTTTCAAGTCTTAAATACTTACAGGAAAATTTAATTGTGAGCAGTTAAAACTGCAACATAGCCTCTTTTAAAAATAGCATATAATAAATGAAAATATTGAAATGCTTAAAATAGTGAAGAGAAGTTTCCCAAAATGATTTATTTTCAAGCCTCCTTTTATATTATAATTTGGGAAATCAACTAACCTGCTTTCTTCCTTAATTTCTTAGAAATGTAAACTATAAATTTTCTCATTCTTTAAATTGGGAAAAATACTCCTACTTCTTAAGAGTGTTGAAAGCATCAATTGAGTCAACTTAAGTAAAGGGCTTTGAAAAATCTTTAAGCACAATGCAAATGATATTGTTACTGTGACTGTTACTGATGCAAATGGGGTATTTCTATCCCTCACAAAGCTACTTGTCAAATATATAATAGTAAGTGTCAAGCACATTGTTAAAAGATGAAGATTCAAGACAAAAGTAAATGCAAAAACCTCACCTCAGTGAACTAGACCCTAAATTGACTGACCAAAGTAAATGGGAATAACAACACACATTTCTGTGAAAATACAATAAAATTTAAGAAAAGAGAGAATAGTAAAAATGAGAATTTTCTTTTTTGAGTTAGAAGGCATAAAGATGCTAGAATTAGAACATTTATCTGGATCATTAGAAAACTAAGCTAGAAAAAAGCTAAAAAAATGTAATCATGAAATCAGAAAATTCATAAATGACAAAAAAAAAAACCTGCTACCAAAAGGACTTCAAGTACACTTTCCTCATGAATTATTATTTTAAAAATCATATTTTATTAACATTTAAAAAAATTTTCCCACTCCTTGAATTTCCCTTCATTCTTCTCCTCTTTCTCAGGGAGCCATTCCTTATTTTGTTCAAGGAACTTTGTAGAAGAGGAGGAAAAAAAAATCAACAGTATTCAATAGATAGAAAATGTTGGCATTGTACCTTGTTCCATAGATCTCTCACAGTATTGTAATTATTCTTAAATATAACATTACTTAAAATTTTTATTGAGTCCTAAATGCTTTACATACATTTCCAGTTAAGTATCATTAGCACTTCATAATCAATTCAAAATAATTTTCCTAAAGCCCACCTCCACTCCACTTACTAATGTGCAAATTAGACATGCAATCATACCATTTGGGGGGATTTGTCTATGAATCTGAAAATGAAAAGGTTAGAAAAGATGATTTCTAAGGTCCTTACAACCATCAACTGAGTCTCTTGCAAAAGTCTTAGCTTTGACATTTCAGGACTCTGCACATCTGGCAGAAAAGTGAGAATTTTATCTTGAATCTCTTCCAGCAGATCTTCAGAATGAGTTTTTACCGTAGTCAAAGTAGGAATATATAATAATGAAACAGCACCCCAGGAGCAGCAGCAGTCATCTCTTTTAAAAAGGCAATAAGGGCATCTTTGTTCACAGATTTGAAAAAGAAAGGAGCTGTGGTAACAAAACCATCAGTTCCTATTTCTGCTGTGTCTTGAGACAGATGTTGTGTGTCTTTCAGACATAATACTCCTAAAATGAATAATCATATTGTTCAACTTATTTTTCACTTTTGTCACTCACTCACTCTTCTGCAAGTTTTCTCCTCTCTGGGACTTCTCCTTTTGAACCATTCACAAACATGCTTTTCACATGCTGCTCATATAAGATGGTCCACATATTGACCAATTAAAGAGAAGCTGATTTTCCCAATCTCAGTCATAAGTGAGAGATTTGCAGAAAAGAGAAATTGAAGTTTTTTTTTTTTTCCCTTAGGAAGAGTCATTGAATCATTGTAGGGAAATTTGTCAAGCCAGAGAGCATAAGATCCCCCTAGAGATTAATTCCTCCCACCTTGGTCTATTGCTCTGGCAGTCTATAGCTGATTTCAATGGTCTTTAAACAAATGGAACCGAAAAACATCTGGGAACAGTCAATTTCCTCAGTGTTTGTCTCAGGGCATGAGCCAAAACAGAAAAATGGTAATTACAATATGAAGGGGCTGAGGCAGCCTTTCTAGCTAGGCAAAGACATGCCTAAGGAAAGACATGAGTTAAGTGATAATGAATATAAGAAAAAAGTTTGAAATGCAAAAAAAAAAAAAGAAAAAATACTTCAACAAAAGCTCCAAAACCAAGCATATAAGACAAGAAAGATTATACTACAAACAGAAGGAAGAATGAATAAAATCTCAAAGAAAATCAATGAATGGATAAAAAAATCACTTGTTTCATTCATTTCTATATAATAAAAATAAAATATCATTTATAATAACTATAAAATGTGTGTACTATTTAAAAGTCAGTGTTCAGAAGAACACCTGATTCACATAGATTTAACTATAAAAAGTACTTTAGAGTAATAAAGATCAATATTAATAGCCTGAAAATATTCTAAATGCATGGCTAGGTTTTCACAATATAAAAATGACAATATTGCCAAAGTCAATTTACAAATTCAATGCTATACAAACTAAACTGTAAAATAGATATTTTGTGGATCTAAATAAAACAATAGGAGGAATGTTGAGGAATGATTTTTTTTTAGGTTTTTTGCAAGGCAAATGGGGTTAGGTGGCTTGCCCAAGGCTACACAGCTAAGTAATTATTAAGTGTCTGAGGTCAGATCTGAACTCAGGCACTCCTGACTCCAGGGCCGGTGCTCTATTCATTGTGTCACCTAGCCACCCCAGGAATGATACTTTTAAGAAATATATTATACCTTATTAAATTCTTTTATGTCAACATTAGGTTCTATATTTGAAATGTTTTAAATTTTAATATGGAATTGTAGATAAAGCTCAACAGTTTTTAGCCATTACCAACAGGTTCAATTCATTCTGAATTTCTGAACTCTTTACAACTATTCTAGAACTTGGCTTTATTTTTAAATTCAATCTTTATTACTTTCCCTGATTTTCATCTTTGTTCTGTAAAAAATGAGGAAATAAATGATTTTAAAAAGCAAAGGAAAGACTTTACAGGAACTGATGTATAGTGAAGCACACAGACCAACAAGACAATTTACATTGTAATATTTGCATTACAAAACTGGGGCAGCTAGATGGTGCAGTGGTGCAGTTAGGTAACACAATGGGGAAGCTAGGTGACACAGTGGATAGAGTACCGGCCCTGGAGTCAGGAGTGCCTGAATTCAAATGTGACCTCAGACAATTAATAATTGCCTAGCTGTGTGACCTTGGCCAAATCACTTAACCCCATTTTTTAAAATAAATTAAAAAAACACAATTTGGGGCACGTTTATAATAACAACAGTAAAGAACAATTTTAAAAAGCTGTATATTTGTTTTGGTTTGGTCATTTCTGTAATGTCCAAGTCCTTCTGATATCATCAGGGGTTTTCTTGGTAAAGATACTGGAGAAGTTTGCCATTTCCTTCTCCAGTTCATTTTATAGTTGACAAGCAGGGTTAGGTCAATCATCCAGGGTCATATAGCTAAGAAGTGTCTGAGGCTGGATTTGTACTCATGGCTTCTTGACTTCAGGTTCAACACTCTGTCCACTGCACCATCTATCTGTATATTAATTATCATTAATCCAGTGATCATCCATGATTTCAGAGGACTGATAACAAAACATGCAAACAATTACTGAGAATTATTGATTTAGAGAATAAAATGTGCATGTATGTCTACTGATTTCCTAAATATTACTATAAGAATTTATGTTCTCTAATAAGGTAGGTGAATGGGAGGTATTCATTTTTAGAAATAGATAAGGTTTACTTCAAATTTGAAATATTTCTTGAATTTTCAGAAGAGTTCAGTGTATTATAAGTTTTGCTTAACTGCTGTTCTTTGTTACAAGATATCTTTCATTTGAGTATGCAATTAAAAACAAAACAAATCCATAAAATTAAAAAATATACATACATACATACATACATATATATATATATATATATATATATATATATAAATTGAATGAGGAGCTGCATATGTCTTTTATTTTTTTATTTAATTTTCTTGTTTCCCATTGGAAGAAAGGAAATTGATTCTCTTTGTATTTTCAGAATTTTCTCTTTTAAATCTCCACATTACAAATTATCTGAATTGTCTTTTTCAATTTTAAGTCATAGGATCCCACATAATAACCACTCAAACTTTGAGAAGATACTCTCTAATAATCTAGATTGCATAGGAAGCTATCTCTTCTCCTCTCTCTCTAATTTTAAAAATCCAATGATTACATTTTCCTAGGGTCATCCAATTATGCATTCTTTTTGACCTTCTAGTCTAACATTTTTAAGTAAAAATAAAATTTATCGTGGATAGGGCTACTACAACATAGCCCAAAATATAGAAATTTATTTATTGAATAATTAATCATACAATTTTGAGTAACTTTTTTATATGTACTTCTGTTAAAAAGCTGTTATTCACTGCAGTGCAGATACCCCTAGACATTACCAACATCCAAATAGTTATTTATTCTTATAAAATACAATTGTAATGTCTTATATTTTTAGTTCCTGACTTTTCACAATGCTTGTTTGTTTTGTCCTTCCCCTTATTTTTAATGATCATTTTTTGTTTTTGTCTGTAAGAAACTTCTATACAATTTTCTAATTCTAATATATTTTCTAGATTCTTCTGACTAGTTTAGATAAAATAAAGTACAGCTGATATTCATTACATTAACCCTTTTCTTGTTTGTCTATAATTTTACTTGTACAGCCCCAAGATGTGAATTAAATTATTCAATGATGTCCCTCATTTTTCAATATGTGCAATTTCCTTTCTGCCTTTCTACTTCTTACAATATCTTCAAAACTTAACAAATCTCTCTCTCTCCCCTTGACTCTAAACATATATTTATATGCATTTATGTGAGTATACACTTGGTTTTTTTTGTTTTCATAATATTATAATAATCTTGTAAAAGTAAACATAAACCACCTATCCCCGAAAATATAGAGAAACCTCAAGAGAAATGAAGTGAGGGGGAAAAAAGTGAACTTCAGTTGGTGCTCAGATTCCATTTTTTCTGTCTCTGGGATGAGTTCCCTTCTTTATCAAAAGTCCATCAGATGGGGTGGCTAGGTGGTGAAGTGGATAGAGCACCAGCCCTGGAGTCATGAGTACCTGAGTTCAAATCCGGCCTCAGACACTTAATAATTACCTAGCTGTGTGGCCTTGTGGGCAAGTCACTTAACCCCATTTGCCTTGCAAAAAAAAAAAAAAAAACCTTCAAAAACAGTCTATCAGAGAAGTTCCTTCAATATTTTTTCCTACAGTTGCCATTGCTAGATGTATTTATTTCCCTTCATTCTATTCCTCCCCACACCTATTTATTCTATTCTCTCTCTCTCTCTCCTTTCACCCTGTTCCTTCTCAGAAGTATGTTGTATCTGACTTTCCTCTAATCTCTCTTCTATCAGTCACTCCCCCCTCCCCACCCCCCACCCCATCCCATTCCTCTTATTTTTCTTAAGGGTAAGATAGATTTCTATACTCTATTGAGTGTATATGTTATTTCTTCCACTGAGACATTTCTGATGAAAATGAAGTCTCACTTATTCCACCCCCTTGCCTTCCTCCTTTCCATCCATTGCAAAATATTTTCTTGACTCTTTTATGTGAAATATCTTAGCCCATTCTATTAATCCTTTCCCTTTCTCCCAATACTTTCCTTTATCACTCATTGACTCCATCTTTATACTATACCATTTTACCACTATATTCAACACTCTCCTGTGCCTTGTCTTTATATGCTCCTTCTAACTGCTCTTATTAATGAGAATGTCCAAATGAGTTATCAATAGCATCTTCCCATGCAGGAATACATGCAGTTCAACATCATTAAAGTCCTCATAATTAGTCCTTCCTGTCCACCCTATCTATGATTCACCTCTTCCTGAATCTTGAGATCAAACTCTGGTATTTCAACAGGAAAGTTTGAAATTCCCCTCTTTCATTGAACATCCATGTTTCCCCCCCTGAAAGCGGATGTTTAGTTTTGATGGGCAGTTGATTTTCTCAATTTTAATCCAATCTCTTTTACCTTCTGGAATATCAGATTCCAAGCCCTACAAGCCCTGTGTAATCCTTATTGTAGAGCCCTGGCAGTTGAATTGTTTTTGGCAGCTCATATTACTTTCTTTTCGACCTGGGAGTTTTGGAATTTGGCTAAAATATTCCTGGAATTTTTCTTTGGGATCTGTTTCTGGAGGTGATCAGTAGATTCCCTTAATTTCTATTTTGCCCTCTGCTTCTAGAATCTTAAGGCAATTTTACTGTATTAGTACTTGAAAAATGAAATCTAGGCTCTTTTCCTGGTCATGACTTTCAGGTAGCCCAAAAATTTTTAAATTTTCTCTTCTGGATTTCTTCTCCAGGGTGGTTGTTTTTCCAATGAATTTTCTTCTATTTTTTTTTCTTCTGGTACTCTTTTATTGATTCTTGATTTCTTTCAAAGTCATCTGCTTCCTATAAGTCCATTCTACATTTGAATGAGGTATTTTCTTCAGAGAGCATTTTTTATTTCCTTTTCCATCTGGCCAATTCTGTTTTTTAAGGCATTCTTCTCCTTAATTTACCTTTTTTTGGGGTTTCTTTTTCCATTTGACTTAAACTAGTTTTTAACATGTTATTTTCTTCAGTATTTTCTGGAGTATTTACCAAATTACTGACTTGGTTTTCATGATTTACATGCCTCACTCTCATTTCTCTACCCAATTTTTCCTCTACCTCTCTTACTTACTTTTCAAAATCTTTTCTGTGCTAGTCCAAAGCCTGAATACATTCCCTGTTTCTCTTGGAGGCTTTAGATAGAGAAGCTTCAACTTTGTGATCTTCTGAGTTTGTATTTTGATCCTCCATGGGACCAAAGTAATACTCTATGGTCTGCTTCTTTTTTCCTTGCTCGTTTCTCCAACCTATGACTGATTAACTATACTTTCAAATCTTTTGGGGGCTTTGGGGATTGCCGTTTTGGAATTCCAATTCCTTCAAAGTCTTATGAGATCTTCTGACTGCTCTCCTGGTCTGTACTCTAGTCTATGGATGACCACAAATATATCCTTCTGCCCTGGAGATGTGAGGAGGAACCCTGCTCCTCTATGGCAGGATGGGGGCTCAGACTGAAATCAGCTTGCAGTACTGTGGGACTGCAGGACTCCAACCTGTAGTCTGGATCTGAGTGTGGAAAACATCACAGTCCTGCCCTTGTAATGGCAGAGACCTCTACAGTCTCTCCCCACTCCCTTACTATTTGTAGGCTGAATGCTCTGAAAGTATTGGATGGCTCCTCAGGTTTCAGCCTCAGGTTTCCACCACAGGGCTGCTCTGAGGTGGGTACTGACCTGCTCCATGCTCACTGTGGTGCAACAGTGTTCTCTCAGTGCCCCTGCAAGCCCTCCCAGTGATCACTGGGCCAAGAGGTCTGGAAAAAACACCTTCTGCCATTGACCCAGATGCTCCCAGGGATCCAGTGCTCTGAGGGCTATTCCTAGAAGACTGAAACTGGTTTGCTCTGGCTCAACTGTGCTGTGGCTCTTTCCAACCCCTGGTCCAGGTGAAAGAGACAGTTCCTGCAGATCTTATAAGATGTCTTGGACTGGGAAATTATGTCACTCAGACTTTCTGTGGGTCCTGTCCCTCTAAATTTTGGCTAGAGTCTTGACTTGATGGTTTTGGGGTTTGGGGGGAATACAGTTTTGAGAATTCCTGCACATATGCCACCGTCCTGGCTCTGCCCCCTCCATTGGTCATAATGCACATACTTTTAATACACTTTGTGTATATGTAATGATCATATTTTAATTTATTATCTCTATAAACACTTGTGATATTATCATTCTGAATGAATGCTCCATGATTAGACTGTAAACATTTTATACTTATAAAATCTCTTCTGATTATTCATATATATTTACATTTTTATTTTTTTCACTCAAATTTATACTTTATAGTTCCTTAAGAATAGCAGTTGTTGCTTTGTCCTTCCTTCTCAGAGAAGAACATAACTTCAGGAAGTTGATGTCATGACATGGATGTGATTTGATCTGAGTGAGGAGGTGCGGTGCTGAGTCACCAGCCTAACTTTCCTCCCAGAGTCATCTGGATCCAGTGACTGGATATGAATCAAAATGACAAGAGATAGTTCTGGATTCAAGGCAATCAGGGTTAAGTGACTTGCTAGTAAGTGTCAATTGTATTAGGTCATATTTGAACTCAGATCCTCCTGATTTCTGGGCCAGTGTTCTATTCACTGGGCCACCTTAACTGCTCTCAACAAGAGTTAATGATAAAATAAATGATAGTTTATGAATATTATAGCATGGTATTGTACAATGAGCAGTGAAGAAATATTTTAGAAATATGTATATATGTATACATAAATATAAAATAGTCATAGAAAGACAATAACTGAGATTCAAGGCAATTTAAATAACATCAATATTTTGAAGAGTTTAATAAATTGATAAAAATTAAAATAAATCCAACCAGGAGAAAAAACTATATAAAATGAAATTAACACTTTAAAGATAAACAACTTCATGATTCTAAAGAATGACTGATGAAACATTCTATGTGCTTCCTAAAAGAAAACTGACAGAATTAGGATACAGAATGATATATACATACATACATACATATATATATATATATATATATATATATATATATATATGTGTGTGTGTGTGTGTGTGTGTGTGTGTGTAATATATATACAGACAGACAGAGATAGAGATAGATTTAGACATAGACATAGAGATAGAGATAGAGATAGAGATATATTATAGATCTAGATCTAGATCTAGATCTAGATCTAGATCTAGATGTAGATTTAGATGTAGATATAGATATAGATATTGAGGTGTTTTTGCTCACTAATAAGGGAATATTTTTTGGGATTCACTTTATATTTATTATAGGAAATTTGTATTTTTCTTGTTTTCTGTCCCAACAGGGTGGAAGGGAAAGAATTCTGTGTATATGTATACACACATATATGCATATGCATTTATACAAACATATATATTAAAATAGAAGGTTTACAAAAGTATTATATTTACAAGAATTTTAAATAAAGTCACCTTAGTGTTAGTTTTTTTAAAACTTGTTTTGCTTTGATATATATATATATATATATATATATATATATATATATATATATAATCATGGAACAAGCTTAATCAATACAATTTGTGGATTGATTATATGATATACTTAAAGCACTAGATGACAGACAGGAGACGGATTTGAAAATGTTAGAGTAGAATATTAGCATGAAAGTAAAAATCTATTTAGTGAGTATAATTCTCAAGTCAAAAAGTAAAACATAAGGGAGGCATGGCTAAATAGCTGATCATCTGAAAGTTATCTCAGAGTTTATGTGGATGAAGCATAAAAATTAGTTGAAATTCTGATGAGGCAATGGAAAAAATGAAGTCCTATCATAGGTTCCTACAAGTGTGTAAAAACTTCAGAGAATAAGAAAACATTAATTTTACTGTACTCTTTTCAAAATTTGTAATACTCTTCATTTTGAGGCATATTAAAAACTTAAATATATACATATTTATCAAGTATCAATATTTTTAAAAAGCTTTTTAAAATAAAATGAGATGTATTTTTGGCTTTTGTTTTGTCTCAGATCAGGATTGCTTTCCCGGTTTCTTTTTTAACTTCTTCTTCTTAAGTATAATATATTTTGGACTAGCCTTTTACCTTTACCCTGTGCATATCTCCTTGTTTCAAATGTGTTTGTTCCAAGCAATATATCGTAGGATTTTGGTTTTTAATCCATTTGGCTATTCACTTCTCTTTTATGGGAGAAATCATCCATTTCACATTTGCATTTAAGATTACAAATTCTATATTTCCCTCCATGCTATCTTTCCCCACTTATACTTCTTTCCTTTCCTCTTGTTCCTCCTTATGAATGCTTTGCTCCCTTTCCCCTTTAATATTTCTTTTAATTTTTTACTGTAACTTTACTTTTATTTTTACCTTTGTCTTTCCTTTTTATCAATCCCTTCTCCCTTCTCTCCCTTTCCCTTCCTACTTACCTCTAGGGTAGAATAGGTTTTTAAAATAAAAGGAAATTAAACATATTTTCTACTCTAATCAGTTTTTATGGCATTGGCAAATCTAATTTTAAATGATATTTAATTTTTCAAAATAAATATTATGAGTTTTTCAGCATTCATCCATATGCATATGTATATTTCTAATTTACAAAATTTTGTTCACCTGCCCTTCCTACCTCCCTCCACTCAGTGTAGAATAGTCAGGTTAATATTGTACATACACATTTGTATTAAACATGCCTATAGAGTAATCACTTTCAGTATGAGGGATTAGGATTAATGGAAAGAAATAGAAAAGATTTTTTTAAGTGTATGTGGTTAGTGTTCATCAAATTCCGAAGGACCTTTTTTAGTTTTGTTTTCTTACTTCCCTTGGAAGTTAATCTATTTTTTAAAAGAATGCTAAATTAACAGTATAAAAAAATGAGGAAATTAAAGAGATAATTCAGAACTACTGGATTTGCAAGTGAATTCTACCAAACATTTAAGAAACAATTAATTCCAATTCTCCATAAACTATTTAGAAAAGAATAAGGATTTCTACTAAATTCCTTTTTATTGCACAAATATGATACTGTTACCTAGAACACAAAGTCTCATAGTAGACCAAGAAAATTATAGACCAATCATCCTAATGAGCATTGATGCAAAAATCTTAAATAAATTTCAACAAAGAGATTATAACAAGTTATTGCTAGGCTAGGGATAATACACCATGATCAGATAAGATTTATACCAGGTAGGCAGGGATGGTTCAATTTTAGGAAAGCACTCAACATAATTGAACATATTAATAGCAAAACTACCAGATATCATATTATTATCTCAAAATATGCAATAAAAGACTTTGACAAAATATAGCAAACAACCTATTAAAATACTAGTGAGTATAGGAATAAATGAATTTTTTCTCAAAATAATAATCAGCATCTATTTAAAACCACAAACATATATCATATGTAATGGGGATAAACTTAGGAATATTTCTAATAAGAACTGGAGTGAAACAAGGATGCCCATTATCACTATTACTATGCAATGTTGCATTAGAAATGTTAGCTTTACCAATAACAGAAAAAGAGGATAGAGCCAAGATGGTGGCAGAAGAAGAACCTCTCTTAGGTGCTCTCTCCAAAATATTTCAAAAGCCTTAAAACCTCAAAAACTCTAATTAAATTATCAAGAACCAGAAACCATAGAAAGATCCAGTGAGGAAATTCTCCAGCCCAAGGTAACCTGGAAAATAGTGGGAAGTGTTCCACAAGGTTGGAGGGGTGGCACCACACCAGATCTAACAAACTTCAGCCTCCTGGGAAAAGCCCCAGGGTGCCTGGGAGCACCTGCTCCCAGCGGTAGAAGCAGTTTCCTGACGTTCAACTCAGGGAGCACCAAGCACAACTTGGAAGATCAACAGAGAGCACTTGGTCAGAGCTAGTGTGAAGCCCAGACCTTAGTTCAGCCCAGATCCCAGGAAATGGAAGTGGGTCCATGGAACCACCCAGCAGGAGGCTTCAGATAGCTTCGCCCTGATTGCTCAACCCACAGACTGTAAGGGAGTGGGAGGGAGTCTGCTGAGCTCTGTCTTCTGTCACTGGAACAGGACTCTGAGACATTGACCACATTCAGACCCTAGTCACAGTCTAGGCCCCACATAGAGCAGGGACTCCCCCTCACAGCCTCTGGGGAATATGGGTGAACTTGTGGTCATTCACAGACCAAGAAAGCAGGTTCTCTTGGGAGTGGTCTCCTAATAATACTCAAAATCTCAGGAAGCACCCCAAAACCAGGCACAGCCTGGGGAAATGAGTAAACAGAAAAAAAAAGGAATCTGACCATAGACTATTACTTTTATCCCATGGAGGACCAAACCACACAATCAGAAGATAAGGAAGTCCAAGCTTCTGTATCTAAAGACTCCCAGAATATAGAAGTTGGACTCAATCTACATCAGAGCTCAAAAAAAAAAAAAAGATTTTCAAAATCTTGTAAGGGAGATAGATAGAAGAAAAATTGGGTAAAGAAATTAGAGAGATGCAAGAAAAAACATGAAAATGAAGTCAGCAGCTTGGTCAAGAAAATCCAAAAAGAAACGCTGAAGAAAATAACATGTTAAAAACCAACTTATGTCAAATGAATAAAACAGTTCAAAAAGTTATTGAGGAAAAGAATGTTTAAAAAGCAGAATTGGACAGATGGAAAAGGAGATAAGAAAGCTCTCTGAGGAAAACAAATCTTTCAGATGTAGAATGGGGCTGAACAAAGCTGGTGAATTTGCGAGAAATCAAGACAAAATAATTCAACAACAAATGAATGAAAAATTAGAAAAAATGTGAAATGTCTCATTAAAAACAACTGATATGGAAAATAATTTCAAGAAAGATAATTTAATAATTATTGGGAAACTTAAAAGTCATGGTCAGGAAAAGAGCCTTGACCTCGTTTTTAAAGAATTTCTGTAGGAAAATTGCCCTGATATCCTAGAAGCAGAAGGTTAAATAGAAATTGCAGGAATCTACCAATCTCTCCCATAAAGATATACCCAAAAAACAAGTACCATGAATATTATGGCTAAGTTCCAGAACTTATAAGTCAAAAAAAAAATATGACAAGCAGCCAGAAGGACATAATTCAAATATAGTGGAGCTACAGTCAGGATCATACAGGACTTAGCAACAACAACATTAAGGGCTCATAGGGCTTGGAATATAATATTTCAGAAGGCAACAGAGCTTGACATACAGCCAAGAATCAACTATCCAGCTAAACTGAACATCCTCTTCCAGGAGAAATGATGAATTTTCAATGAAATAGGAAATTTCAGATCTTCCTATTGAAAAGACCAGAGCTGAACATAAAGTTTTACTTTCAAGGAGAGGACTCAGGTGAAGCATAGAAAGTACATGAGAAGGGCAAATTATGAGGGACTTAATGATGATGAACTGCATGTATTCTTGCATGGAAAAATGATACTGATAATACTCATATGAACCTTCACATTTAATAGAGTGGTTTGAAGGAGCTTTTATAGATGAAGCACAGGAGAGAACTGAATTTGAAGGTATAATATATTGTAAAAATGGACTCAATGGTTGAAAGGGAAATGTACTGGGAGTAAGAGAAAGGTGAGGTAGAATAGGCTAAGAAATTTCATGTAAAAGATATTCCATGTAGCTTTTGCAATGGTATCAAATGGGAGAAGGTGAGGGGGAATGAGGGAGCCTTCATTCTCATCAGATATGGCTTAGAGTGAAAACAGTATGCATACTCAATAGGGTATAGACATCTAGAAGAAAAGGAAACAAAGAGGGGCAGGAGAAGGGCTGATGTAGGTGAAAAGGAGAGGGTAGAACATAGAGGATAGTCAGATACAGAACATTTTCTCTTTTACTCTTTGGAAGGTATTGGGATTGGTGGTCTGTATAGGATCATGGGACAGGGTAGTTCCTGGGTCTCTGGGGTGGGATGTGGTCTTGGCCCCAGGTCTGGTTGTCTGTTCGCTGTGCCACTTGGCTGCCCCACAGCCTATTGTTGAACAGGGACAAAGTGAAAGGAGAGAGAAAACATAATAGATGGTAGTGGGGAGGGATAGATGGAGGGAATTACAAATCAGCAACAGCAACTGTGGAAAACTATGGAAGTAACTTCTATGATGGATTTATGATTAAAAAAAAATGTGATCCACCCGAGACAGAGCTAATGGTATCAGAACACTGACTGAAACACATTTTTTTTCTTTCTTTTACTTTATTTCTCATGAGTTTTTATATTTTTGTGGGGGAGGTGGTATTGTGTTTACTCTTAAACAAGAATATTTTAGTAATGTGTAAATAAATTAAAGAAAAATAAAAAGGTAAAAAAAGAGAAGAAAATGAAACTGAAGGAATTAAAATTGGCAATGAGGAAGCAAAACTTTAGCTCTTTGTAGCTGATATGATGTTATACTTAGAGAACTCTAAAAATTAACTAAAACTACTTGAAACAATTGCCAACGTCAAAGTAGTAGATATAAAATAAACTCATATAAAGCATCAGCATTTCTTTATATTAAATAAGAAAGTCCATGGACAATAGGACAAGAGAAATTTCATTTAAATAACTGTGGACCACATAAAATACTCAGAAATCTTCCTCCCAAGATATACACAGAAACTGTATGCACAATTACAAAACACTTTTCATACAAATAAAGTCAGAGCTAAACAATTTAGAAAAATATCTATTATTTATGGTTCTGCCAAACTAATATAATAAAAATGGCAATTTCATTTAAATTAAATTATTTACTCAGTGTTATACCAATGAAACAACCAAATAAGCATTTTCCAGAGTCAGAAAAAATAATAACAAAATTCATATGGAGAAATAAAATGTAAAGTATTTCAATTTAACTGATGGAAAAAATGCAAAAGGAGGTAACCTAGTTATATCATATCAAAAACTGTACAATAAATTGATAGCTATCAAAGGTGTCTAGTACTAGTTAAGAAATAGAGTTATGGACTAGTGGATTAGAATAGGCATATAACAAACAGTGCAACTGTCTATAGAAATTTATTGTTTTACAATTCCTCAGACATTAATTTCTGAGATAAGAATTCACTGTTTGGGCATAGAACTACAGCTCACATCATATACCAAAAAGTCAAAATGGGTACAGTATTCACACATAATGTGGAATACATGGATCAATTAGCAGATCAAGAATTACTCTGTCAGATCTATGGAAAGGGGAAAAATTTATGACCAAACAATAGAGTACATTATAATTTGCAAGATGAATGATTTTGACTGTATTAAATTAGATAATTTTTTACACTATTAAAACCAATGAAGTCAGGACTGGAAACAAAACAAAAAAACTGGAAAATGATTTTCAGAGTTAAGGGTTTTGATAAGGGTCTCATTTCTAAATTATATAGAGAATTCAACCAAATTTATAAAATTACAAGTCATTTTCCAGTTAAATGTAATGAACAGGCAATTTTCAAATAAAAATATTTAATATATATATATATATATATATATATATATATATATATATACACATATATATAAAACCACATACAAAATGCTTCAAATCTTTATTGATTTGACAAATGCATATTAAAAAAGTAAGGCATCACCTCAGACCTATCAGATTGGCTAAGATGGCAAAAAAAGAGAAAATGATCAATGTTGGAGTGGTTGTGGGAGGATTGGGACATGAATGAACTTTTGGTAGAGTTATGAATTAATCCAGCTATTCTGAATAGCAATATGGAGCTATACCCCAAGAGCAATAAATCTGATTATACCTTTTGACCCAAAAAAGCAATAATAGACCTACATACAGAAGAAATAAAAACTGAGAAAAGTTCCACATTTTAATTAATATACATAGCAAGTCTTTTTATATTTGCAAAGAATTGGAAATTGAACTTGTCCATCAATTGGGGAATGACTGAACAAGTTATATGAATATTATTGAGTACTATTGTTCTATAAGAAATAACATATGATATGCATTAGAAAAGAATGGAAAGAATTACATGAACAGATCCTGAGCCAAGGGAACAGAACTAAGAACATTTTACATATTAACACTGCATACTGACCATCTAGGATGGATGCAGTTCCTCTCAGCAGTTCAGAGAACCAGGACAACCCTGGGAGACTTCTTATGGACAATGCTATCCATATCCACAATGGAAAATATAGAATCTGAATGAACAATACATTGACTTTTAAAAATTTCTCTTATCATTTTCCTTCCTATACTATGGTTTTCTTTCTTTTCCTTTAGCCCTAAGTCCTTATATTCAAAATTACTTATATGTAAACATGTTAAACACAAATGTACATGTACAATATTTACCAGTCTATTTTCACTGAGGAAATAGCATGAAAGGGGAGGGTGGAAGAAAATTGTGTAATTTATAAATATACAAGGGAATGAGTGTTGAAAAACTTTCATAAAATGTAATTTGAAAAATAGAATAAAATATCAATGAAAAACATCAGAATTATTAATAAGCCCCATTAATGACTATTTGTCAAATTTTCCATTTTTCAATATAATTTATTATATCTTATTCTGTGTTAGACACTCTTTGTTTTGTTATATATTAATATAAAATACACTCATCAAATTTTCATTTGCAAAAATAAAAGATCTCGATAGTGAGAAATAAATAGTTTAAGAAACTGAGTTTTGTCAGTAAGCTATATGGGCATCCACTTATTTAGGAAGACATTATTTATTCAGACTCTACAACGTTTATTACAATGTTACAAACTTGATATTTCCACTTAATCTATTCAATAAACTTTATAACAACTAGGTAGTGCAGTGGATAGAGCACCAATCTTGGATTCAGGATTCAAGTTCAAATTTGCCTTCAGAGAATTGGCATTTACTACATGTGTGACCTTTGACAAGTCACTTAACCTTGTTTAACATCCAGTGACATCACCAGTCTCCCTGATCCTTATCTGACCACTGGACCTGGATGGATCCAAAGGAGAAAGTGAGCCTGGTGACTTAGCACAATTCAAATCCAATTCACGTGATGTCATGGCATTACCTCCCTCATGAAATGGTCTTCTTAGAGAACAAAGGACAAGTACCATCATCATCATCTGCCCTCCACAGGCTAAAGGACATCAGAAAAATGAAATTTAAAAAGAAGACAAAAAAACCCTCTAAACATATTAATTCTGAATATTTAGCCAAATTGAAAGAAAAAGAAATATTGATGAGAAAGGTAAGAGGATGAAGCAAGTGATTATAATTTCATATAATAGTGGGCTAAAAGACTATATTAAAATTTAAAATTTCAGGATGCTACTTTAAGTGGCCATTATAATTTTATGAATAGTCTATTAATATTTTAAAATACTTTAATTCTACTATAGTCCTCCATATCCATTAAAGGAAAACTCTAGAAAAATGAGGAAAGAATAATGAATATAAGAACTTTAAACTTTAGGTCAGATGGCATTCAATAAGCTACTTTTGATGATTCTTTACAATTTCCTGATGACAATGATTAATTTTTATTACATTACAAATTATTTGCTAATGCAGAAACTTTTCTCTCAAATAATAATATTTTCCTCACATATGGCTAAAATCATAGAATAATAATTCATGAAGATGTACATATACATAAGGCAGCAATGTGATTATTGACTTATTACTCTGATACTATGCTCTGATACTAGTGAGTCTTTGTTTGACCATTTTTTGATCTGCCTATGTACCAGGAGGCTATTTTGTACTCAATAACTGGTTTGGTCATCTTTGTTTAAGGAAATGATACTTAATTAGCAGACAACATAACAAACTTTCTGAAGTCACAATTCCATACTGTAAAGTAAAAGAGAGAATGTTTCAGTTTAGACCAGCAGATAAATTCCATAAATTCCCTGGGCCCCATTTAGTCCTTCTGAATTTATGCAGAAATAACAGATGTGAGGTTCGCTATCAATACCTTTAACTGGTATACTGATAATCACAATATGAATGAGCCATGAGATTGCAAGTTGAGAAAGATGAAGGCTTGCATACCAAAAAATTTACATCTTAGTAAATACTATTTCTAAAATCATTGATTCTGGCTGAATAATTGATATCAATTGATAATTATAGTGGTAAATTTAATGGTAGTGGTTCATGAACAGTAGCACTTAAGGAGATACATACACCTCTCAAGTTTTGGGGACTGAGCATAGATTCCTTACAGATGACATGATAATCATATCCTTGGAAAACTTTTCATCTCTATTAATAGAAATTATTATAGTTGCTTAAACCTCTGCTATGTATAACAACATTCATAAACACAGTTATTCACATGTATACAAATATTTATGTAATTTAATGCTTATATATTTTTCACATGGATATACATAAACATGACTATAATGGAATGCCTATATAATTTTTCTGCTAGTACCTCCCAAAATAAAATTTCACAGAAGTCAGTTGCTACTAAATATTTATCTTTTTCTCCCCTCCAACTAACTTCATAGTTGATTTATAAGAATGACTTGAATGAGTTTGTATTCCTGCATGTTGATATAGGAGATAAAACACTGACTTAAATAAGAATCATCTTCATGAGGTAAAAGTCAACATCAAATACTTAATAGTTGTGTGATGCTGGGCAAGTCACTTAATCCTGTTTGCCTCAGTTCCTTACTTGAAAATTAAACTGGAGAGAAAATTGGCAAATCTCTCCAATATCTTTGCCAAGAAATACCACTAAATTGGGATCACAAAAGGTCAGACATAACTTAAATAGATAAACCACAAGAATACATTCCCTCCCCATCAAAAAGAATGAAAATTCTTTGAGAACAGGGGTTGCCTCAATTTTATTTGCATCCAATTACCTAACAGAGTGTCTATCATGTATTCAGTCTTTATTAAATATGATTGAACAATTGATGAAATCACAGTTCCACTAAATTAACAAAACACTTTATCTCTTTTATATGATATACAGGCTGTCTTTTTTCTTCTTTTAGAAACATAAAATCCCTGAATTTATTTCACATAGAAAGTTGAAATGAAGTAAGTTTTGCTTGTCTTCAGATTCTAAACTATGAGGTGATGTCTTCTTTCATTATGATGATTTTAATGAAATTTGAAAAAAAGGAAGACTATATAGCCTTTGAGTTGATTAATTTTGCCATGAAAATAAAAATTATAGAAATTGAAATTGCCCTTTTTGAAATAATGGGAGTATAATCCTTGGATAATTTTTGAGCACCACACATATAATCTTTGCAGGGAATGAAAGTCACCCTGGAAAATGCATATTTGTCTAGATTTTTTTAACTTGAATGACAAAGGATGAGAATAAAGAAATAATGAAGCATATGGTTTTTTTCCAACAAGATTATAATAAAATAAAATGCATTATCTCATACTGAAAACACTGAAAGAAATTCCAGGAGAATTAAAATTTCAACAAACTAAATTTTTATGATTTTCCACCCCCTCCCACTCAAATCTATATGTTCTGGTTATAAAATCACCTCCTTGATGTCCTGGTCTTATTTGAGAATGATGGCTAATCATCATCATCATCATCAAAAGTTATCTAAAGTCAGGGACTTTAATTTTGTCTTTATAACCCATGCAACTAGCCAAGTGAATTCATTCATAGTAAAATATTATTCATGCAGTTAGGTAGCATAATAGCTACCTGATCAAAACAAATGATCAAAACAAATCTAGTCAGCAAGCTTGTTTGCTTTCTGAAAGAATGGAACAGTATATTCATGACATTGCTATTGCCTTTTTCAGAAAAATGCCATTTCTACAGCTTCAATGCATATGCTTTCACCATGAGAAACCCTGATGAGGTCAAAGAAAAATTAAATGGATACCTAGAAACCCTCATCATCAACAGGACAATTTTATAATGTGAACAAGTTTATAATTATATGTAACTTTCACACCAGAGGAGACACAGATTATCTGATTTGGGAGGAATGGAATCAGACACAGCAATGCCTACTACTAAAGACTTTTGCATCTCATTACCTTCTCTTGAGCAACACTGTCTTCCATTTATCTAAATATAATAAAATTTCATGGATATACGCTCACAGCAAATTATCAAATTTAATAAACTATGTCATTATAAGGGGAAGAGACAGATAGGATATCAGAATCATGAAAGTGATATATAGTACAGAGTGCTAGAATAATCATACATTAATTCTCTCCAATATAAACATTCACATTCAACAAAAGTGATGGTTCCTTAGTTTGGTGACTACCAGAACACTTAATGTCAGCAAATAGAGTACTTCTCTTCCCTGTATGAACTTTTCATTTCTAATTTGAAGAGAAAGCTGAGCCAATATAAAATTGACAAAAGTGGAGCAACAGTAGACATTTGATGTTCAGCATTGCATTTACTCATCTGGACTAAAACTTCACAAACATCAAGTTTAGTTTGATGATATTAAATTAAAAAGTTTTACACTAAAAAATCAATGCTACCAAAATTAGAAGGAAAGAAGAAAACTGGGAGAGAATCTTTACAACTAGGAGTTCTGATAAAGGTCATATTTCTAAAATATATAGAGAATTGCATCAAATTTATAGGATCACAAGTCATTCCTCAACTGATAAATTGTCAAAGGATATGAACAGACAGTTTTCAAATGAAGAATTTAAAGCTATTTATAATCATATGAAAAAATTCTCCAAATCTTTATTGATTAGAGAAATACATATTAAAACAGCAATGAGTTATCATCTCACACCTCTCAAATTGGCCAAGATGAATAAAAGGGAAAATTATCAATGTTGGAGAGGTGGTGGAAGGATCAGGACATTGATGAATTGCCTGTAGAGTTGTGAAAGAATCCAACCTTTCTGGAGAGCAATATGAAACTATGCCCAAAGAGGAATAAAATTATTCATACCATTTGACCCAGCAATTGTAAATCTAGATCTACAAACAGAAAAAAAATTATTTGAAAAATGGGGAAAGTCCTACAATGTTCCAAAATATTCATAGCAGGTCTTTTTGTAGTGGCAAAGAATTGGAAAATAAAGGGATGCCCATCAATCGAGGAATGGCTAAACAAGTTACAGCACATGAATGCCATGGAATTATATAGTTCTATAAGAAAACATAAATGGTCATACTCTAGAGAAGCATGGAATGACTTATGGGATCTGATGCTGAGAGACAGGAACAGAACCAAGAGAACAATGTACACATCAACAACAACATTGTGAGATGAACAACCTTCATGAAGGCAGCTACTCTCAGCAGTCCAGAGAGATAAGACAACTGTATATGACTGGCTATGAACTATATTACCCCCAACCAGAGGAAGAAAAATGAAACAAAACAAATCACACACAAAAAAACAACCTTTCAAAATCTGATGAACACTTTATAAAAATCTCTTTCCCTTAATCCTAAAACCTCATAACAAAAATTACTAATTTGCAAAGATGTTTATCAAAATATGTGTGTATAATGCAAACTTGACTGTCTACTGCTGAGGGGAGGGGGTGGGAAGGGAGGGTAGAAGGAAATTTTAAAATTTAAAAAATATAAATGTGCATATGAATGAAAATAACTAAAAAATTTTAAAAGATTATTTTGATGAAAATGAGTAAAATTCAGAAAATGCTGAAGAAAATAAGAATATAAGGTTTACCCACATGATAGTTCAATCATTTCCATGAAGGCAGTATTTAATTCCAACAAAAATAAGGTAGAAGTGTTGCTTAGAATGATGCAGGATTCTTGACTCAATAAGAAAAACAGATAAAATTCAGTTTTAAACTGATAGTAATAATCCAAAGTGTATTTATTATGTCCTAAAAGCTATCTTTGGACCGAAGATCTATGAGACATCCCACCTATTCTGTGCTGATGGAGCCACATTGATTATTAATAAGAACTTGTGTAGCTCATTAGTATAATGAGCAGGGTGGGAGAAATGTATAGGAACCAATGAATCAATTGGATTTGTAACCCCAGCCTATGATTGGCATGAAGGGGCAGGAACAAAATCTTTCAAATTGCATAAAAGAGCTTATATTTTGCAATTTCCCTGCCCCTCTTTCCCCACCATGAGAGAGGTATTTCATTTTGTTAAGGCATCTTAATAAAAACCATTTTAATCACTCTGGGATAAAAAAAAAAAGCAATAAGAACATGATCTTGGAAAATGACTAAACACAACAGACTATTAACAATCACTGTAGAAACCATTGACAAAATATTTCAGATTAAAGTCAATCTGACTCTAGTTAAACTTCTAACTGAGGAAGACATTTTGAATACCATTCAACTTCTCACTTTGATAAAAGCATCTGGTGCTGATTCTATTCCAGATGAGATTTGCAAAATGGGGGAGGGGGATCAATTTCTTTTACAAAAGATTACAATTTTTTTCTGGGAAGTATGGCAAGGGTAGGTTATCCCTCAAGATTTTAATGATACCTTTATTGCCCACCTCTACAAAGATTGAGAAACAAGTTCTTCTATGAAAATCACAGGAAGGTTTCTCAGTCATTTATATCAAGATCTTTCAAGGGATCTTCTTAGTAGAAAAAATTCACGTAGAAACTATTCATCTACCTGAGAGCCAGTGTGGCTTCAGTGTGGGTTAAGAAATAGTCAGTAAAAGGGGCAGCTATGTGGCGCAGTGGAAAGAGCACCAGCCCTGGAGTCAGGGCTACCTGAATCAAAATCTGGCCTCAGACACTTAATAAATGCCTAGTTGTTTGGCCTTGGGCAAGCCACTTAACCCCATTTCCCTTGCCAAAAAAAAAAAAACAAAAAACCCAACCTAAAAAAAAATAGGTGGCGGCTAGGTGGCATAGTGGATAAAGCACCAGCCTTGGAGTCAGGAGTACCTGGGTTCAAATCCGGTCTCAGACATTTAATAATTACCTAGCTGTGTGGCCTTGGGCAAGCCACTTAAACCCATTTGCCTTGCAAAAACTAAAAAAAAAAATAGGATGATTACCAGAAATAAGGGTGAGTATACATTCTTCACTCTGACCATGATCTCTGATATTTTCAGTCATAAATAGGAAATTATGGAAAATAATATAATTCTATGGAGTAGTTTATCATTATTGTACAGTTTCATGATAGCATACTTGCCTAGATTATAGATAATGGTTAAGCCTCTCATGCTATATCAGTCACCAATGGGGTGTTCCTTGTTGGCATATTTTTGGGAATAATATTTTGTGTGATGTTTTTGGACACCTTTAGAATGAAAAGAGATTCCAGAACAGTTACTTCACTGAACGTTAAATGATTTAACATGGAAAGCCTACAAGCCATGATGAAAGTGGAAGGAGAACTGATTTTGAACTTTTTCTTCCCAGATGACTATACTGAATGCAGCCTGAAGGCTAAGATGAAATAGAGGATGGATTGATTATCTGCTGTTTGTACTAATTTTGTCCTAACAATTCACAAAAATAAAACACAAGTTCTCCATTAGCCAGCACTTCACCATCCATACATAAAACCATCAATTGCAGCAAATTTTGAATGCTGTGGATGAGTCCATTTACATTGGCATTTTACTTCCCAGGAATATGCACAAAAATAATGATAAAAGGTTGACATATGCATTGTCAGAGCTAGCTCTATTCAAGAAACCCTAGAGAAAAATGTAAGAGCTGAAACATATTAGATAATCAGACTGAAGATTTACAGAGTAATTGTGCTGACCTATTTGCTATGTGCACGTGAAACTTGGACAGTATGTCAGCAACATTCAAAGAAACTGAATCATATCAATTAGAAAAATTCTGAGGATTATTTGGAAAGATAAAGTAATGACTATTGATGTCCTCCCTCCAGCTGAAATGCCAAACATTTAATCTCTACTGCACTTTTCAGAGAGTGCAACTCTGATGTCCTGGTCACATCGTAGGAATGCCAAAATTGCATTTAATTTAAAGACTCTTTAAAACTGCTATACAAAATCACAGAAGGTTGGGACAGTGTTCCCATCACTCTGAATGTAGAGCCTACTGAAACAAAAAGTTAACATCACATGACAAATTGATAAAATGAGAAAAAAAAATCTGAACATAGATGGTTCCTATGATGACATGGGAAGATCAAAACATATTCAGAAAAAAAGTAGCAAAGTGAAAGTTCCTACATCCAATGCCTCCAAGAAAATTATAAATTGGACTCAGGTCACAGATGAGTTCAAAAATGATTTTTAAAATCAAATAAGAGGGATATTAGGAAGAGAAATGAGAGTTATGACAGAAAATTGTGAAAAAATGAGATAGCAGCTTGGTGAAGATGACACCAAAAATATTGAAGAAAATAATAGCTTAGTCTTGCTGACTAGAGCCAAGATGGTCTTGTGGAGTTAGGAAGGATCTTGAGCTTTTCATAAAACAACTTTAAATAAAGCCCCTAAACAGACCCTAAAGGAACAGAATGAACAAAAAACAGTGAAGAAACTTTTAAACTAAGAATAGATGACTTTCAAACTTACCCTATAAAAATACCAAAATTGAACACATTGTTCTATAAATACAAGACTCATGAAAAAAAATGGGAAGAGGAAACTGTTGGTTGATAAAACTAAACTGTAGACATCTACACATGAAAAGACAATACTTACTCTCTTCAGTAATGCATTTCTCTTAGAACTACTCCAAGAAGCCTATATAGACATATGTTGTAGTATAAATTGCATATTACTTTAGCTCATAGGGGTTGCATTTCCATTAGGCAGGCTAGAAGAAATGTTCACAGACATAGGGTATTACTATAAATTGATCATGATGTGATAATTTATTTTATTTATATGAGAGGTATTTCTTTTGGAACACTTGGAGGGACTATATGTATACAGAAGGTGTAAGCATAATTTGATAGTGATGAGATGTTGCTTATAGCTCTTGAGAATTGCTTTCTAATGGAACAATTGAGGAGAATGTATTTGAGCAGAGGATTACATAAGAAGTGATAAAGAGGAAATCTTGTACTATTATCAGAAAAGTTGAAAGGAATATATTTTGACAGAAAGTGTGGATACAAGAAGAAATAAAACAATTAAGACATGAAGAAAAAGGATTATAATTGAAGAAGGAAAAGACATTAGAGAATAAATAAAAATATCAAAAGTACAAAGGCTTCATTAAATTATAAGAAAAGAAAGAAGAGTGTTAACACTAAATCAATCTCAAAAAAGTTGACTCAAAAAAGGATTAACATATATATTTAGCATAGATTTATACATTTAACTTACACTAGAAGAAGGAACTTTATAAAATTTAATTTCAATTTTTTAATTTTAACTTTTATTTTGCAAGGGAAATGGGGTTAACTGGCTTGCCCAAGGCCACAGCTAGGTAGTTATTAAATGTCTGGGGCCATATTTGAATTCAGGTACTCCTGACTCCAGGGCTGGTGCTCTTTCCATTGCGCCACCTAGCCACCCCAAGAAGGAACTTTTAAAAGTGAGGAGAAATATAAAAGTAAAAGAAAAAGAAAAAGTTAAAATGAGAAAGAGAGAAAGGGACTGATAAAAGGGAGACAGATTGAGGGAGGCAGCAGTCAAAAGGAAAATATTGGTGAGGAGGGATAAGAGGAAAGGAAAGAGAAAAGCAAAAACAGGGAGAAGAAAGGAAGGAGAGAAATGTAGAATTAGTAATCATAGCTGTGAATGTGAATGAAATGAATTCTCTTCTCCCCCTCCTCCAGAAGCAAATAGAAGAGTGGAATGAAATTCAGAATCATACAATATGTTGTTTACAAGAAACACATTTGAAACAGAATGATACACAAAAGGTAAAACTTAAAGGTTGTAGAAGAATATATTATGATTAATTAATGTAAAAAAACAAGGTAACAATTCTGATCTCAAACAAAAATAAAAAAATCTAATTAAAAGGATAAAGATGGAATCTATGTCTTTCTAAAAGTTACCATAGGCAATGAAAATAAATCTATATTAAAATATTTTCTATTAATATAGCACACAGAGTCTTAGAGGATTAAATGGGTCACCAGAATATATAGACATCAATGAACCTTCAGTTGCATAGTCAGTCTAACTCCTATTCTCTCCTACACTTTCTTTTGCAGCCTCTCAAGTACTTAGCTAACTGTGGCAATATGTGTGAACCCCATTGTCAATGTACCTCTTCAGAAAGGACACTGCCAAGGTAAATGAACTTGTCCACAGTACTCAAAATGTCTCCATTTGCTGTAATGGTTCCATATATTAGTGGTGTGATGCTAGTTATGGAACACTTGTATTATCTTGGTGTTAATTGTTAGATGAAAATTAGAACTAGCAGCAGAGAATTGCTCAATACATTATTGCATCTCAGCTTCAGAGGCTGCATTGAATTCACAATAGTCTTCAGATCATGCACCAACACTCCCTCCACTTTGGTCTTGGCTCATAATCTTTTGAAGTCAAAGAATTTGCCATCAGTTTGGTAGCCTATCTTGAGGACATGTTCAACCTCACTGAAGGTGTTTGATAATATGGCTGAAAACATCATACTAAAAAGTATGGGATCAAGGACATCCTTGTTTCACTCCATTGGTGACTGGGATTTCTTGAGAACATCGTCCACTGTGCGGAACCAGGGCATGCACACCATCATAAAATTGACATGCAATATTAATGAAATTCTCTGGGCAACCAAATTTTAACATAATTTTCTATAAACCCGCATGACTGATGATATCAAAGGCCTTGGTCAGATCTACAAATGTTGTATACAGATGTCTGTTCTGTTCCTGGAATTTTCCCTGGAATTGTTGGGCAGCAAACACATATCAATTGTTCCTCAATTTTTTCCTCTACACTGCCTCTCAGTGATGTGACCATCTTCCAGGTGAAAGATCAACCTACTGAGAAGGACTCAGGCAAGAAATCTTATCATCAGTAAAAAAATAGAAATAACCTTGTGATTGTCACAGGACAATCTATTCTCTTTACTTTCATGGAGATGGACAAGGAAGGTAACTTTGAATAATTGTTCATCATAGCACATCAGCCTTGGAGTCAAGAGAACCTGAGTTAAAAATCTGGTCTCAGGCACTTGACACTTACTAGCTATGTGACTCTGGGAAAGATACTAAACACTAATTCTTTTTATTTTATTTTATTTATTTAAGGCAGTGGGATTAAATAACTTGCCCAAGGTCAAACAAATAGTCAATTAAGTGTCTGAGGCCCTATTTGAAGTCAGTTCCTGCTGACTCCAGGGCCACTGCTCTATCCACTGCAGCAAACTACCCCTTAACACTAATTCTTAACAAAAAGAAAACAAAGTACAGAAAAAGGAGGGAGTTTTTTTTTTTGTCTATGGTACCTTTAAGGAGGATAAAGTTTCTTTCCTTGGCTCTTTTAACACTATCTATTTTTGCTGCTGCTCTGTCTGATATAAGGATTGCTACCCCTGCTTTTCTTACTTCAGCTGAAGCAAAATACATTTCACTCCAACCTTTTACCTTTACTCTATATGTATCTCTCTGCTTCAAATGAGTTTCTTGTAAGCAGTATATTGCAGGATTCTGGTTTTTAATCCACTCTGCTATTTGCTTACGTTTTAAGGGAGAGTTCGTCCCATTCACATTCAAGGTTATGATTACTAATTATTTATTGCCCTCTGTGCTATCTTCCCTCTGTTTGTATTTTCCCCCTTCCCCCCCCTTTATCCATATTCCCCAGTATTTTGTTTCTGAATACCACCCCCTTCAGTGTTTGTCCTCCTATATCACACCCTCCCCTTTCTTTCCCCTTTCCCTTTTTCCCTTTTCCCTTCCCTTCCTTTTATTATTTTCCCTTCCCCCACTGCACTCCCCTTCCCTTTCTCCATCCCCCCTCCCCTTTTCCCCTTTTAATACTTGAAAGGTTAGATGTTCTATAAGTTAACTGAGTATGTGTAGGTTGACTTTAAGCCAAATCTGATGAGAAGAAGATTCAGGTGTTTCTCCTCTGCTCCCTTCTTCCCCTCTATTACCATAGGATTTTTGTACCTCTTAGTGCAATGAGATTTACCCCATTGAATCCCCTCCCTCCTCCAGTTTCTTTCCTGTCCCCCTTTTTAAGGAGGTAGTGTTTTTTTTAGATCATTCTATCTAAGTCATAGAAAATTCTGAGTGTTTGTCGCTTCTAATTCAGTATATTCTATCCAATTGAGTCAAAATTCCTGAGAGTTATTAGAGTCTTTCTCCCAAGTGGTGTAAAAGCCAGTTATATCCCATTAGATAGCAGTCTCAAGGTTAGGTCATGGATGTCCATCATTTCTGGCTAGGTGTATTTTCTCTGTTAGAGTTACAATTCTCAAGATATATGAGAATCATTTTTCCCCCCATGCTTGGATATAGCCAGTTTCAACTTACTGAATTGCATTTTTTTTTCCTTTTACCGCCCTCCTTTTTTTTTTACCTTTCATGTGTCTCTTGAACCTCCTGTTTGATGTCCAAATTATCTGTTTAGCTCTGGTCTTTTCATCAGAAATTTTTGGAGTTTTTCCATTTCGTTAAATGTCCATCTTTTTCCCTGGAAGAGAAGGTTCAGCTTTGCAGGAAAGTAGATTCTTTGCTGCATTCCAAGCTCCCTTGCTCTTCGAAATATCTCGTTCCAGGCCCTTCGATCCCTTAAAGTTGATGCAGCCAGGTCCTGCATGATCTTTACTTTGGCTCCCTGATATTTAAATTGTTTCTTTCTGGCTGCTTGAAGGATTTTCTCTTTTATCTGATAGTTCTGGAGTTTGGCCACAACATTCCTTGGTGTTTTCATTTTAGGATCTTTTTCTGGTGGGGATCGATGTACTCTTTCAATAACTCCTTGGCCCTCTGATTCCATGATATCAGGGAAGTTTTCCATCACTAGATCCTGTAATATTAAGTCTAGGCATTTTTCTCTTCAATGTTTTCAGGAAGTCCTATAATTTTCAGGTTGCCCCTCCTCGATCTATTCTTGAGCTCTGTGGTTTAGTTGATGAGGTATTTTACATTTGCTTCTATTTTTTTTCTATTTTTTGATTTTGTTTAACTGACTCTTGCTGTCTCATGGAGTCATTAGTTTCTGTAGACTCCATTCTTTTTTGGGCGGAGGAGTTTTCTTCATTAACCTTTTGCAACTCCTTTTCCAATTGGTCAATTCTACTTTTGAAAAAGCTTTCCATTTGACCAATTGAGGTTTTGAGAAAGTTAATTTCTTTTTGCATTTGCTCATTTGAGGATCTGAGAGAATTATTCTCATTTTGTATTGGTCCAATTGATGATCTGAGAGATTTGTTCTCCTTTTGTATTTGTCCTATTGTACATTCTAAGGTTTTGTTTTCTTATTGCAAGGTATTGTGTCTCCCAAATTTTTAAGCTCCTTCCTTATTTCTTCAAGGAAGTCTTTCTGTGATGGAGACCAGATTGTATTCTCCTCAGAGGTTCCAGGTCTCTCTGAGTCGGGGTCTTTCCCTTCCAGGAATTTTTCTATGGATCCACCTTTCTGCTGACCCATCTTCATTTTGCTAAGACCTTGAGTTGGGGAGGGGCTGGTTCACCTGGGCTTGGGATTGCTAAAGGCTTTACTCACTGAGTGCAGTTTCTCTGGCTGGCCAGTAGGAGGTGTTGGATGCTTTCTCTGAGTGTCTGTGACCTTGGTTGAGGTCTCCCTTTGCTTGAAATGGAGGAGTTGGAGCTATTGAATTCTTTTGCCTTCAATCAATGGTGACCTTTACCCTGGCTTGAGGTCATTCCTCAGCTAGGCTGGTTCTTCTGCTCACACACATGGGCCTGCCTGAATTTGGCCAAAGCTGCTGGGGGAGACAAATCCTGAGGTAGATATTCTTTCTCCTGGCTTTTCTTTCTGGGTTTTGTGGTTTGGATTTTGTTTAAGAGGTTTGTTTCATGTGATAGATGGGGAAGCGATCAGGAGACTTTAGAACTGTGCCTGTCTTCTCTCCGCCATCTTCACCAGAAGTAGGAAGGAGTTTTTTAAAGAATTTTTGACAAGCTAGATATGCTAGATCTCTGGGAAAAGATGAATGGAAATATAAATGGATATGCTTTTTTTTCTGTGATAATAGATACAAGCATAAAAATTGATCATGTATTAAGTGAATAAAATTCCCACAGTAAAATGCAGAAAAGAAGAAAGCTTCATGTGCCCTTTTCCAACCAATATACAATAAAAATTGCATGTAATAAAGGGTCATGGAAAGTTAAATTAAAACATAATTGTAGGGGCAGCTAGGTGGCACAGTGGATAGAGCACCAGCCCTGGAGTCAGAAGTGCCTGAGTTCAAATCTGGCCTCAGACACTTAATAATTACCTAGCTGTGTGGCCTTGGGCAAGTTACTTAACACAAATTGTCTTGCAGAAAAACAAAAAAAAGAAAAAAAAGAAGAAAAAATAAGTCATTAAAGGCCAGAATTTAGAAAAAGTGGAAAGATTTGCATGAATTGATGTTGAGATGCATAGGCAGAACCAAAAGAACATTGTACACATTAACAACAACATTGTGAGATAATCAGCTATGATGGGTACAGATCTTCTCAGCAGTTCAATAATTAAGGACAATTCTGAGTTACCTGTTATGAAAAATGCCTTTCATGTCCAGAAAAAAAAAATACTATGTAGTCTAAGTGCAAAAAAGTTCCCTTTTTAGCACTTTTTTATTTTTTTCTTTTCCCATGACTGTTTTCTACTTTCATAACATGACTAAGTTGGAAATATGTTAAACATGATTTTACATGTGCAACCTCTATCAACTGCTTCCATGGGAAGGATAGTAGAGTTCAAAATTCTGCAGAAAGATGATTATTGAAAACTATCTCTTCATGTAATTGAAAAAAATTAAAAAGAAATTAATAGCAAAAAAGACAGATTAGGTTAAGTTTCAAATGTTCCTGTTGAAATGACCAGGCTGAACAGAAAGTTTGACCTTCAAGTATAGGACTCAGGTGAAGCATAGAGGGAGGATGAGAAGGGTAAATTATGAGGGACTTAATGATGATGAAGTGCATGTATTCCTACATGGGAAGATGATACTGATAATACCCATATGAATCTTCTCATTTAATAGAGTAGGTAGAAGGAGTTTTTATAGATGAGGCGCAGGAGAGAGCTGAATTTGAAGATATAATTTATGGTAAAAATGGAGTCAATGAATGAAAGAGAAATGTACTGGGAGTAAGAGAAAGGAGAGGTAGAGCAGTCTAATATTTCAGATAAAAGATATTTCATGTACCTTTTGCAATGGTATGGAAGGGAGGAAGGCAAGGGGGGATGAGGGAGCCTTCATTCTCTTCATAAATGTTTCAGAGAGGAAACAGCATACACACTCAATAGGGTATAGACACCTAGAAGAAAAAGGAAAGAAGGGGGACAGGGGGAGGTGAGGAGGGATGTGGGTGATAGAAGAGGGGGTAGATCTTAGCAGATTATAGTCAGATATTACACATTTTCTTTTTTACTTTTTGCAAGGTGATGGGATTGGATGATCTGTCCAGGACGTAGGGGCCAGGTGGTTGCTGAGTCTCTGGGGTGCGATGTGGGCTTGGGGTCTTTTGACCCCAGGGCCGGTTATCTGTTTGCTGTGCCACTTGGCTGCCCCACATCACATTTTTGAAAAAGAACATAGTAAAAGGAGAGAGAAAATCTAATAGATGGTAGTGGGTTATAAAGATTTCATTTCTCAAACATAAAGAGAAATGAGAAATTTATAAAAATAAGTCATTCCGAAGATAATAGATGAAAGATATGAATAGTTTTCACAATGAGAGATGAATGGTAAATGCTGAAAAAAAGGAAGTGGTAATTATTTTGAGTGACATCATCAAAAAACCTATCAGAGTAAATTATCTTCATTTGTAGCTTATCTAGATTTTATTAAAGCTTTTGATAAAATATGTTAAACTTTTCTTAAGGTTAAGATCAAATTATTTTGAGAACATAATAATACAATTCAATCAGTTGTATTGATACATAACATTGTATAGTAATATACAAAAGTACACTGAGTAGATGACCAGATTCAACAAGCAATTTTGAATATTTCAATATCAATTTGACAGTAAATAACCAGACAAAATTTTCCTTGCCTTTCTGTTATTAAATGTTTTAGATTTAGATAATTACAAGTGTGGCCATCAAAGTTACAAATGAAAAATCAAGATGGATACTATATGTCAATATCCCAAATTATTTTGATAGACTATAAAGTTGGACTGAATTTAATAAAATAATTTTTGTTTAGTCAGTTATTTTGTATCTAACAGTTTATGAGGCCATTTGAAGTTTTCTTGGCAAAGATACCTCAGTGGTTTACCATTTCCTTCTCCATTTCATTTTACAAAAGAGGAAATCGAGTCTGAGACTAAATTTGAACTCAGAAAAATGAGTTTCCCTCATGCTCAACTGACACTATGCATCACCTAGCAGCTAATGTATCACCTAATAAAATTATATTCATTATCAATAAATGTAAAGCATTGCATTTTGTCAGAAAATTACCAGTCCAACACATATATGGAGGAAGATACAGATAGTTGATATTTTCTAGAGGGAAAAAAATATACTATTTAACTATACTTGATTTCTAGCTTTGTATAAACCGGGATAAAAACCAAACAAATACAAATTTCAAGGATTTATGAGCTGGAAGAAATGTTTGGATTGAAAGATAGAGATGCAAACCTTAGGCTGTGGTTCTATGAGATGCACAGAACAGGAAAGATATACTCTATTGCACAGGCTTAGGTCATAAAATATATGAATATCATACTTATATTGGTATATCTATTTGTCTCTCTGCAAACATATGCATGCATAAACATACATAAATATATATATATATATATATATATATAAGTATATAGATGTGTTTATACATATATATCTATAGCTAAATAGTAGCATTATAATTTTAATGCTTCCTTTGTACTACACTATATTTTATATTATGTGTCTAGAAACATTTCTCTGAAAATGGGTTCATAGGATTCACTATCTATTAAGGTCTATGGAATACACACAAAATTTTAGGAATTTCTCCTTAGAACCAAACAGATTACAGATTTTTTTAATTTTACAAAATATATAAGGAAAAAGTAAAAAAATAAATATAAAATTTTAATACAGTACTGCAAGAACAGTGCCAATAGCTTCAAAGTTTAGTGTGATCTGAGATCAGTGCAAAAAGTTAAATTTGACAATGTCAATTGTTTTATGCTGTTTTTCAAAAGTGATTTAAAAAATAGATCAAATGAAGTAAAATTAAATGCTCTAAGTGAATTGAATAATGACTGACAAAAGATAAACCATAAAGTTTCTCATCTTAACGTTTGCATCTTATTTCCTCTGCCAAAGAGAATGACCTTTACATGGTAAAGAACTTTCCAAAATGGACAATAGTAAAAAAAAAAACCTGTCTGTTCATATTACTACCCTCAGCAATTGGATTATTCTCAAAAATTTGAATATTGGTGTATGAATTTGATTTTGTTATTTATGATTTCTTGGTTGATCATTTTTGTTTGTAGTTTGGTATGGGAAGTTTTTCACATCTTTGACTTTTTATTTCCTTCTGTTACTTTGAAAATTTTATCCCTCAAAGTCTTTAAAATAGTTGATTATACCACATTTGGAAGGATAATAATTATATAAAATCTTTTTTTCCTAGATGTGTGGATTCATTAAAATTACTTCAAATTTAATCTAGCTCATTCCTCATCTTTTTTTTTCATTCTAGGCACAGAAAATTGACTATGTAGAAAAGAGGCAAGAGACATCTAGCTCCCTGATCATTTGGTTTGATGCTTCCATTGCAGCTGCATATTTTGAAATTCAAAAAATCTAGGAGCTTTTTAGGGGTGAATTAATTAAAAGTTTGATCAAATACAGTAGGAAAATGATATCATAAATAGCCAAATGGCCCTTGGCAAAAATAAAAGTTCCCCCTACCCCATGTAGAACATCTGCAATAGATTTACTTTTTGATGGAGGATTAGGATAATCTATCATATTAGAAATCATCACATAAATTATATATATATATATATATATATATATATATTATATATACACACATATATATGTATACCTATGTATGTGTCAAAGTCATCTAAGAAATCATGCTTGGAAAAGGGAAAAGAAATGTTGAATATCTCAAGGGCAAAATATTCAACAAGTCTACTTTAGTCAAGGAGGGAAGGAGGGGAAATTGTTCCACAGTGAAATGTGTGACAGCAGGGAAGAGGAACCAGTGAGCTGTGGACTGTGGGGGGGAAACAACAATACAGGTGAGAACATGACATGCCTGGATAGTTGCAGATATTTTTATACCATCTGCTCCTTCAGGTTCCTTGATCCTTTTTGAGGTGCCAAGAAATTATTCAAAATCAAGTAAGGTCACTTATTTCTTCTACAAAGTCATTAAAGTCTACAAAGTCTAAGGAATGAATCAGTTGCTTTCACAAAATACATTTGGCATGTTTTTCATGTATACTGATACATACATTACACATTTCTTTTCTGTACTGTAAAAGATCACATTATGATTTTTCAACCAAGCCTAATTGCTTATGTTTTTTTTCAATTATAATCTTCATTACACATTTTTTTTAATAGTTTCACTGGCCGAGTAATCAAAAAGTTAAATTTATTTTTGCACAAGGGAAGATTATATTTCATGGAGTAAGGAAGATCTGTATTACAATTGTGTCTCTAATCTTTATTAGCTGTGTGATTATTTAAAATTTAATTTCTTCTGAAACACAGGTGACTCAATTAAGAATTTCTGTTTCTCTCTCAAGCTAGCTAGCTAATTAATTATCTATGAGTCTGTCTGTCTAAATATTGGGTGACTCAATGGAATTCCCAAAGTGTAGATAGATTGAGAAAGCATAATTGTTTGATAAAAATTTTCAAGTATTACTTTAAAAATCTTTTCCTTTTGTAGTCCAGGACTCATAATTAAAATTAGTCATAATTAATGAATTAATAATTTTTAGATATAATCTAACTACATTCAATTCAACATATATATCTAATCATTTAATAATAATAGGGTAGATATAATGGTGGAATTTATAGGTAGAAAATATTGTTACATTAGAATGATACTAACATTAGAGTAAACTAAAAACTGGAGGTCATTTTGCTGCTAAATGAGAAACTGAATTATTTTCACAGAATTGGAAAAAAATGAAGAAATGAATTGAAGAACCATTTTAAGGATCTGTTAACCAGGACAAGATAGATGTGGGCAATAAGAGACAAAGGAGTGTGAAAATTGATTCTGATATTTTGATATTTGGAGATTTATAGAATTCTAGTATTATGATCAATTACAGAAAAGTCAGAGGATTAGTTTGTTTCTGAGGGACATGATAAATTAATTCAAAATTGGACATAAGAATAAGGAAGGATTGACTTTAAATCACATCTCAGACACTTACTACCTCTATGTCTATGATCAAGTTAATTGATTTCTGTGTCACTCAGTTTCCTCATCTTGAAATGAAAAAGGTGTAGTAAATATTTTTTAAGGATCCTTAGCATTCCAAATCCCAGTTAATTTGTGATAGAAGTCACTCAATTAACTAAAATAAGAAATATATAATGAGAAATTTAGGAGGAAGAAAAATAACAACAACACATCATAAGGAGAAAGGGAAGCTCAATGTTTAACTAGTTGAATACAAGAATGGGCCTCTATAATTTTAAAGGAACAAAACAAACTTTCTCTCAGTAAAGGGGCTTTATGGACTCTGAGGCACATTTCTCCCTCCTTGACACTATTGTCTCCTCTATGACACTATTAGACACATATTTTCCTTGAAGTATCTTTCCTCTTTCCAAATGCAAGTCAAATGAATTTCTAGCTTTTCATCCCTCTTTGTCCTTTACCCTTAATTAATTTAATTCATTTAAAGGAATAGATAGATATATTAGTTTTCCATGAATTTTATATAAAGAGAAATAAGTGTTGGCAGTCAGTGAAAATGGAGAAATAGGAGAGAGCAGTACTGTCAGGGGTATGTTTAACTATCAAATGTTTAACTATCAAAAAATTTTAAATATGTTCATGGTGGATCTTAAAGTTTAATATACATTAATCTCCATTATATCCTTAAATGTAGTTAACCAAATCAATAAATAAGCCTTAATGTGTTATGTTTGTCAATCTGCACTGTATAACTATATAACTATATAACTAACTATATATCTATATAACTATATAACATTGGAATTTTAACTATTGTCTGTCAAGCTTACATGAACTGGTTACAGCAATCTTCAACAATTTCTCAACAAATAGCTAGGAAATTCACCAGATCAAATTCAGACTGTGAAATATAAGTGGAAAAATGTAGTAAATCACTACTCCAGTCAATAAAAATAGGGAAACAGATGAAGAGGTGTTGAGACAATGGGCACAGGGTCTAGACAAGAATGTATTGCAGAATAGTAAAAGCTATATAAAGGATGGTTACAGGCTGTGCATGAGAGTAAAATGAGGTCCAAGATTAAGCATTGAAGGATATGACCTAACGAAGGCACCAAGATTATTTTCCATCTGACAACTCTCTTGGTCACACCACAGAGATAGGTACTATATCTAGTGTGGACTGAAGAGGGTATTTTGGAGTTGGTTCTTATCTTTCTTTATCAAAGAAGACCAAAATGGCATCACTTTGCTAGAAAAAAATTACAGTGTATTCAACAATGAGTGATAAGGTCAAGAAAAGCTCTGAATGCTCTTTCAAAGGATGCACAAATAGTCCATTGAACACCTGGGGTGGTGACTCTAAACTTCCACATCTCATAATTTCATTGAACTGCCTCAGTTCTGCTTTGCTCATAGAGTACAGCACTGCCTTTGATAAGAGCACATATGATTAGAAGTCCTGTGTCAAGATTGCCCATGCTGCACAATCAATTCCAAAGTTCTTAAGAGTGTCCTTCACACAGCTTTCTGGGATGGAGCCAAGATTTTTGCTTGAAGCCAATATGTTCCTGGAGCTTTTCCCTACAAAATCCTTCCACAGACATTAAAGTTACAGAGTTGACCAAGAAAAAGAGAAGATCCAAAGAAGATTTCAATGGTAGTCATTGTGGAGGATCTTCAGCAAAGGGCTTTCACTGTGGGAGAAAAGGGAAAGTAAAGCCCAATGAGGAAGGGAACAGGAAAGCCAACGAGAGGCTTTTAACCACAGTGAAATCCATGTCTCCACAGCTTGACAACAACATAGGTCCAGGAAGCTAGATAGAAAACCACTAAGGAGGAAGAAATTAAAGAGAGAATTCGGCGCTACTTTGCCAAACTATATACCAGTAAATTTGATAACCTAGGTGAAATGGATAAATACTTCCAAAAATACAAGATTAACAGAAGAGGAAATAAAAATAGAAGAAACCATTAATACACTCCATAAGAAAAAGTCTCTAAATAGAGATGGATTTACAAGTGATTTAAACCAAAGATTTGAGGAGCAATTAATTCTTGTTCTACATAAACAATTTTTAAAAATAGGAGTTCTGTCAAATTCCATTAATGACACCAATATGGTGCTAATTCCTAAACCAGGAAAAATCAAAGCAGACAAAGAACATTATAGACCATTCTCCAGAGGTCTATTATATCTAAGTTTTCTAAGATTTTATTCGCCTTCTTAAATTCTCTATATTTTCTGATCATATTTATCTAGTTGTGAGAGAGGGAGATTGAGGTACCCCATGATTAATTTTTTTCTGTCTGCCTCTGTAATTCACTCAGCCTTTTCTCTAGGAATTTGGATGATATGCCACTAGATACTTAAATGTTTAGTAATGATATAGCTCCATTACCTATGGTGCCTTTTAAGAAGATGCAGTTTCTTCAGATTTGCAAAGCTGTAGGCCATTTCCCAATTGATAATTGTCAAAAGATATGATTAGACCATTTTTAAATTAAGAAATTAGAGTTATATGTAAACATAGGAAAAATGCTCGAAATCATTATTGATTAGAGAAATGTAAATTAAAATAACTATTTGATATCACTTCATATCTATCAGATTGGTTCAGGTGACAAAAAGAAAAAATGTTCAATGTTGGAGAGGTTGTGGTACTACTGGGACATTAATGAATTGCTGGTGGAGTTAAGAAATAGTCTAACCATTCTGAAGAGTAATATGTAACTATGCCAAAGAGCAATTAAACTGTTCGTACACTTGGATCTTGTAATTCCAATTCTAGGTCTATATTCAGAATAAATCATAAAAAATGGGAAAAGTCTCACACACACACACACACACACACGTTTTAAAATACTCATAACATCTCTTTTTAAAATTGTGAAGAGTGGCAGCTAGGTGGTACAGTGGATAGAGCACTGTCCTGTGGTCAGAAGGACCTGAGTTCAAATCAGACCTCAGACACTTAACTACTTAGCTGTGTGACCTTGGGCAAGTCACTTAACCCCACTGCCTTGCCAAAAAAATAATAAAATAAAATGGCAAAAAATGGAAATTGAGGGAATGCCCATCAAATTGGGGAATGGTTGAATGTGTTATGGAATATGAATATTATAAAATACTATTGTTCTATAAGAATACATATATGAACAGACTCCAGAGAGTCATGGAATAAATTACAAGATCTAATGCTGAGCAAAAGGAGCAGAATCATGAAAACACCTTAGATATTAACAACATTGTCAGATAATCATGCTGGATGGAAGCAGTTCCTCTCAGCAGTTCAGAGAGCTAGGACAACCATAGTCAATGTTATCTCCATTCAGAGGAGGAAAAACAAAACAAAACAAATTAAAAAAAAAAAAACTTTCAGGGGCAACTAGGTGGTGCAGTGCATAGAGCATAGCTCCTGGAGTCAGGAGACCTGAGTTCAAATGTGATCTCAGACACTTGATAATTGCCTAGCTGTTGTGACCTTGGGCAAGTCACTTAACCCCATTGCCTTAAATAATAATTAAAAAAAAAGATTTAAAAAGATCAACCCTTCAGAATCTGATGTACACTACATTTATTTTAAAAAAAATATCTTATGTATTTCTTTTCCATAATCCGAATTCCCTAAACCTAAACTGACTAATCTGCAAACATGCAAATAGTGAAAGAGGGCAGTGAGAAGGGAGGGTGGAAGGTAATTGTATATCTTAAAATTATTCATATGAATAAGGATGAATGTTATAAAACTTTCATAATCTGTATTTAGAAAAATAAGATATCAAAAAAATAAAGAAGATTTAGGTTCCTTCCTTATCCTTCTTAATGACATCATTTTTTGCTTTTGTTTTATTTGAGATCAGGATCACTACAGCTGATTTGTTTACTTCAGTTGAAGCATAGTACATTTTGCTCCAGTCTTTTGCCTTTACTCTGTGTGTGTTCCTTTCTACTTCAATGTTCCTCACTCAAACAACATATTGTAAGAATTTAGTTTTTAATCCATTCTGCTTTATGCTTCTGGTTTATGGGAGAGTTCATTTCATTCACATTAACAATTAAGATCATTAACTCTGTATTTCCTTCTATGCTATTTTTCCCCACTTATATTTTTCTATTTTCTTTCCTCTTATTCTTTGTCACCCAAATTTTACTCCTTTTCCCCCTTTATCTTTTAAAATTAAACTTTCAATTTATTTTCAGTTATGCCATAGTCTTCCCTTTTATCAGTCCCTTCTTCCCTTTTCTTTCCCTCTCCCCCTTCCCTATAGAGTAGACTAGATTTCTAATCTCAAGTGGGAATGTATTTTATTCCCCCTCTGGGTCAAGTCTTTTGAACAGAATTTCCCTAGTAATCACACCCTCCATTTTTTTTCTGTCTAATGTAATAAATCTTTTTGAGTCTTCTCCTCATGTTATATATCAATCAATTCCTTTTAATCAGATGCCATAAATCAAAGCTTAATTAAAGACTGCTTGATTGATAAACTCAAAGTACTATCAATCATAGACTGATTGATTGATAGACTGTATGATAAGCAGCATTGCTTCAAAGTTACTAAGTTCCCTCTCCTCTTCTGTCTCTTTAGAAATAAAATTCTCAGGAGTCTTGAATTACATCTCTCTGGGGAGGGAAATGCACACATGACACTTTTAACTTCAATCTACATTATTCAGACCTTTTTTTTTTTTTTATCAATCACTTCCTTAAATCTAGGCAATAAAAGAACACTGATTTCTAAGATGCAAATGGACACACTAAAATATTAGCAGCTGACTTTGATTCAAGCTGACTCTGACTCTGATTTTCCTGAAATCATTTGGTCATATGTTGCTGAAGCAATTGTGACAACAGAATACATTGCAGTGAAAAAAGGATTTACAGAGAGAGAGAGAGAGAGAGAGAGAGAGAGAGAGAGAGAGAGAGAGAGCGACAGCACAATTTTATCACTTTGTTTTGATCAGGCTATACTCAATGAAGGTAAAACATAAAAAAGCTAATGAGCATCCCTGGTACAAAAATTCCAAGGAGGCTTAAATATTAAGCTGTAAACTAATTTTAATTATTCTATGATTTCTTATTTAGTGATTCCCTTCCTTTATAGGAATAACTTCTTTATAGTTCAGCTTTTGTTGAAATGTATCTTCCAGGAAGTATTTGAAAGGCCGTTGATCTTTGAACACCTCACAATATTTGAACAGATATTTTAAAGAACTACACTAAAGAGACACTACACTGTTTGTTTAATTGAATATCACTGAATGGAAGGAAGAGAAGGGTGAAGAGCAATTTATCTAATAATTGCAAACATATGGATCTTCAGGGAAATTGTTTCTCTACATATCCACAAGGAATGATGTCTATAAATAGAACATATAATTTACAACAGTTAATTTAAAGACAGATGCAAAATCATTTCTGAAAATAGGATGGTAGTAAATTCTCTCTTCTTATAACCCCCTTGATGGGGTTATAAAGACTTCTTTGTCTCAAAACAAAGAGAGATGAAGGAGGTATATTGCCACTTGTGGATTTCATGTCAAGAAAGCATAGGCTCATTTACAAATGCTTCTTTCCTAATGCTTCTAGTATTGTAATATCTGATAGAATTTCTATATCCTTATTTTCTCAGGTTCATGAAAATTAAACCTTACTTTTCTTATTTCTGTCCACTTTTTCTTTTTTCTTTTATATTTATTAATGAATTTATAATGCATCTTCTTCATTTCTAAAACATTTTTAAAAGATTAAAAATCAGTTCAGAAAAAGAAAAGAATTAACAAAACAACATATAGAGTGAATGTGACTATCTGATTTTCAATAATAGTTACATGTTTTTGGTCAATAAATGGATAGCACATAGGTAGAGATGGAACAATAACTAGAGATAGAGCTACAGAGAAACACATATTTACCTATATGTAAAAATAAAAACTGATAGAGATAGATATCACTACTAAAAACAGGAAATTCTTTACTTAGTTCTGGAACATGAACTATTGCTGTCCTTTTTCTGAATGCTATGGTTTTCAAATTAACGGTATCATTTAGATGACTCTATTCTTTTTGCCTTGAAAATAGCAAGATGTCAATTCAAAATTCTAACACTGACTAGGAAAGCAAAGGACCTCCAAACATAAAGCAACTTTCTTTGGTAAGATATTTATTTTACCACTGGTTTATTGTATTCCTTTGTTCTATACTGAATAGAGAAATCTTATTTAAATAATAATAAAAACTGAATTAGTAGGATTGAACTTCACTGAAAAACTGCACTTTAGTGGGGGGGGGGGTTCTTATTTTATTGAATGTTTTATTTTGCCAATTAAATGTAAAAACAATTTTAACAATCTTCCTTTTAAAATTTTGAGTTCCAAATTCTCTCTTTCCTTCCCCCCCTCCTCCATTAAGGCAAGTAATTCAACAAAGATATACATGTGCAGTCATGCAAAAAACATTCATCATTTTTCATGCTTTTTCAATCTCTTTCCCTTCTCAAGCCCTCCTCAAGGCAGGACATCTCTTTAAAAAAATTTTTTTACCTCTTCCAGATTGCTTTTAGGAATGTGAACAATTCTGATTATTTGTTGAAGTTTGAATATAACTGTTTTGTTTTCATTATCATCCTTTAAATTTGTGTCTTGAGCTTTTGTGTAACCTTAGTATTTTTCTATGGTTAGAGGATTTTTAGTAATTTTTGAAATCAGTGTCTTGACTTTAAAATTTTTTGGAAAGGCTTTGCTCCTGCGTTGATTAGATCACTGACCAAAGCTTTATGTTTTTTTATGCTGCTATTTTCAGAATTTGGTGTGTAAATTCTTAGTTCTTCAAAGTTGTATGACTAACTTTTAAGTAACACACAAGGTCTCTTTTTTTTTTATATTGCAGATCTGATCAGGGCCTCCGTTACCTTGCAACCATAAGTGATATCACTTTTTATGGCTCTAGAATTTTTCTATTTAGGTGATTCCTGCTTGTAATCCTTATTCCTTTGCCTTCCAAAATGGCATATTCTGAGACCTCCAATCCTTTAACAAAGAAGCTCTTAAATCATGTGTAATATTTATTATGAACCCATGATATTTGAAGTTTTTTTTTTTTCAATTTGAATTTGACTATAATATTCCCAGGATTTTATTTTGAAATACCTTTCAGTAGATGATTTTTTTTTAGGTTTTTTGCAAGGCAAATGGGGTTAAGTGGCTTGCCCAAGGCCACACAGCTAGGTAATTATTAAGTGTCTGAGACCGGATTTGAACCCAGGTACTCCTGACTCCAAGGCCAGTGCTTTATCCACTATGCCACCTAGCTGCCCCCTTTCAATAGATGATTAATGAATTCCTTCAATTTCTATTTTACTTTCTAATTCTAAGATATGAAAGCAGTTTTCATTTATAAATTTTTGAAATATATCTTGTATCTTTTTTAAACTTTCCCCAATACTTCTTAAGTGATTTCTTGCCAATAGAATTTTCAAGATAAATTGATTTTTTTTTTGACCCTGCAAAGTTTAACCATAATCCTTTCTCTTTACCTTCTACATATGTTCTAGTTCCTCTTGCCCCTGGAACAGTAATACATAATCGCTTCTGGTCAATAAAATTGCCAATCAATCCCAGCTATATTCATTTCCATCCAAAAATATTTTTTTCAGATTAGTTGTCTTACCCCTTTCTTACTTCATCATTTTGGGCTGAGAACTCATACTGTTTTTGCATCTCTAACTTCTGATTCCAAATTCCACCACTTGTGTACCTGCCACTCTCTTGGACAATGTCCAATCAGGAAGTTCATTGCTTTTCTTAGAACTACTCTTAACTAGCAAATTTCTCCCCTGATATTTGCTAAAAAAATTTTTACTGAGCCAAACCAAATCTGAACATGACAGAATAGACCAGAGACAGATTATCAATAAATAGCAGCTTATCATACCAAAATTTATGAGTTTTGAGGGGAATCTTTATATCTCTAAATGCCTATTTGAATAAACTAGAGAAAGAGGAGATCAATCAATTGGGTATGGAACTAAAAAACTTAGAAAAAAAGAACAAATTAAAGATCTACAATCAAATTCCAAATTAGAAATTCTGAAAATTAAGGAAGAGAGATTAACAAAATTGAAAGCAAGAAAACCATTGATCTCATAAATAAAACTAAGAGTTGGTTTTATGAAAAAGTCAATAATAAAGACAAACCTTTAGTTAATTTGATTAAGAAAAAGAAAGAATCAAATTCACAGTATCCCTCTACCCAAGGAGCAGAGTTAAAACAACAAAGATGAGCAAAAAAGCTAAAAGAGCACTCACTATAGGAAAAAAATCTTTACAATATAATGTAATAGTAATGCAGTGAAGAAGAAAGCAGTGAAAAATTACTCACAGAGGAAGTATCAAATTAGTCTATTAATTGGACTCAAATACAAAAGACCATTAAAGAGCTTAAAAAAGAATTTAAAAACCAAAGAAGAGAGGAAGAAGAAAAATGAAAAAAAGAAATGAGAGTCATTGGGGAAAATTATTAAAAATTGACCAAAGAAAACAATTGCATTAAAAGTAAAAATAACCAACTGGAAAAGGAAATACAAAAGCTCATTGAAGAAATTAAAACCCTAAAAATTAAAATTTAACTAAAAGAAGCCAATGAAGCTACAAGACAACAAAACTTTAACAAACAAAATAAAAAAGGCTGAAAAAATTGAAGATAATGTAAAGTACCATTTAGAGAAAGTAAATGAACTGGAAGATAGATCCAGAAGAGACAATCTATGAATCATCACATTACTAGAAATTATGGATCAATAAAAGAACCTGGAAAACATCATGCAGGAAATTATAAGGGAAAACTGTACAAATCTGTTCGAACAAGAAAGCAATTTGACCATTGACCACAGAACCCCTCCAGAAAGAGATCCTAGGATTAAAAACTCCAAAGGCTTTTATATCCAAATTCTAGAACTATTAAGGAGAGAATATTGCAAGAAGAAAAAAAGAAAACAATTCAAATTCAAAGGAAGCACAATCAGACTCACAATGGACCTATCAGCCTCAATACTGCAGGATTGGAAGACCTGTAATAATTTATATCGGAGAGCTAAGGACCTGGGATTACAGCCTAGAATGTACTACCCTGCAAAATTCAGTATATACTATCAAGGGAAAAGATGGTTGTTCAATGAGATAGAGGACTTCCAGAATTTCCTGTCACAAAGACCAGAACTGAATAGAAAACTCAATCTGAAAATACAAGCCTCAAGAGTTGCATAAAAAGGATAAAGGAAAAGGGGAAGGAAAAAACAAAACAAAATGTTACTCAAGACCATCAAATTGCATGCAACTCTAAAAGGGAAGATATAATACTTCTAATTCCTGAGAACTTTACTTCTCTTAAGATAATTAAAGGGTGGAATATGATTAAAGAGATTGTACTTAAAGAATATGGGTATAGTTGGGTGTTATCTATCCGCTGAAGTAGTCCAAGATGACATAACTATGTTTTGAGACCAAAAACCCTGAAGAAAAGAAAGGATGTAAACTTTAAATTTAAGTGATATTTTATCCTTTGATCCACTCTAATTCTGCTGTGTTGACTAAGTTTAGCACCTTGTCTAATGAGGGCATCATAAACTTCTAGTACCTGAGTCAGTGTCTCCCATAACCTAGAATCATTTATAAAGTTCTGAGGTGAGTCCTTTTAGAACCTCAGTCTTTAGATCTTTAAGATTCTTGCAGTTAATTAGATTAGTTTGATCTAATCCACCTTTTATATAACAAGGGGTTAAGTACCCTGGGTGGAGATAGGGAGATTAAAGTGAGAAAGATAATAGACCTTGCTTCACTTAAAAAGGGATTAAGTACCCTGAATGGGGGGAGGGGATAAAGTATGAGGGAAAATAGGCCTTGCTTCCCTTAACAAGAGGTTAAATACTGGTGAGGGGGATAAGTAAAGAGTGAGAGAAAATAGGGCTGGGGAAAGTGGCACAGATAGTTCAAGAAATAATTTGACTGTATTTTGGCTCCTGAGAAAGACTGTGAGTCCTTGGAGGATACTTGAAAAGGGGGTAAGGTAAAAAAAGATTATAAGTATAATTGGATATAATTTGAGACAATGCTGCTTACTTGCTTGATATGTGATGATACTTTGATAACAATATGAGTTTGTGAAGCAATAAAATAATCAAACTGTGATTGATAGCACCTGTTTAATAGAATTAGAGAGATAAATAAAAGCAGGTGAAGAGGTACAAAGATTTATAACTTTAGAGGGGAAAGAAGGGACAATGTGAACTCTAAGTAAATTCTATTCAATAGATTTGGTCCAGAGAGGAAATAAGAAGCATTTCCACTTGGGTTTAAAAGTTTATCCTAATCTACAGGGAATTTATCCTAATCTACAGGGAAGGGGTAACAGGGAAATGAAAAGATAAAGGAATAAGGGACTGATAAAAAGGGAAGGCAAAGGTAAAGGTGAAAAGAAACTGAAAGCAAAATTTTAAAAGAAAAGTCAATGGGGAAAGGGAGTAAAATTTAGGGGAGGAAGAATGAAAGAAAAGAGAAAATTATAAATGGAGAAAATAGCATGAAAGGAAGCATAGAATTAGTAATCTTAACTATACATGTGAATGGGATGAACTGTCCAATAAGATGGAAGCAGATAGCAGAATGGATTAAAAACCAGAATCCTAAAATATGTTGTTTACAAGAAACACATATGAAGCATAGAGATACACACAGGGTAAAGGTAAAAAGTTGGAGCAAAATATATTATTATGCCTTAGCAGAAGTAAAAAAAACAAGGATAGTGATACTGATCTCAAAGTAAAAGCAAAAATAAGTCACATTAAAAGGGATAAGGAAAGGAATTACATGTTCTTAAAAGGCACCATTGGTAATGAAGCTGTATTATTTCTAAACACGTATGAGTTTAGTAATATAGCATCCAAAATTCTAGAGGAAAGTTGAGTGAATTACAAGGAGACATAGACAGCAAAACTTTAATAATGGGAGACCTCAATCTCCCTCTCTCAGAACTAGATAAATCTAAGCACAAAATAAATGAGAAGACAATTAGGAAAATTTAAGTATGAAAGCCCTTTTGAGAAAACTTAATGAGGATAGAAAAGATTATACCTTTGTCTCAGCAGTACATGGAACCTATACCAAAATTGACCAAGTACTAGGGCTCAAAAACATTTTATTCAAATACAGAAAGGCAGAAAATTAAAACCCACACTTAGACATGATGCAATAAAAATTACATGTAATAAAGGGAAAGATAAATCAAAAACTAATTTGAAATTAAATAACTTCATCTTTAACAATGGGGTGGATGAAACAGCAAATAGCAGAAATAATTTGTAATTATATACAAGAAAATGATTTTAAGGAGACATTATACCAAAGTTTATGGGATGCAGCCAAGGCACTAAATGACTATATATTTAAAATAGAGAAAGAGGAGTTCAATGAATAGGGTATGGAACTGAGAAAGTTGGAAAAAGAACAAATTAAACATCACTAATTAAATAACAAATAATTCTAAAAATCAAGGAAGAGGTTAATAAAATTGAAAGAATAAAAATCATTATCATAAATAAAACTAAAAGTTGATTTTATTAAAAAGTCAATAAAATAGGCAAGTTTTTGATTAATCTGGTTTTTAAAAAGTTGAAAGAAGATAACCAAATTACCAGTATCAAAAATGAAAAGGGTGAACTAACCACCAATGAGGAAGAAATTAAATACTTTACCAAATTTATGACAATAAATTGGATTACTTGAGTGAAATGGATGAACATTTACAAAAATAAAACCTGACTAGGTTAAGAGAAATGGAAATAAATTACTTAAACAATCCCACTTCAGAAAAAAGAATTTGAATAAACCCTAAATAAACTTCCTAAGGAAAAGTATCCAGATGTAGATGGATTTGCAAATTAATTCAATCAAACCTTTAAGGATCAATTAATTCCTTTTCTACATAAATTATTTTTAAAAATAGAATAAGAAGTTCTGCCAAATTCCTGTTATGACATCCACATGGTGCTGATAACTAAACCAGGAAGAACCAAAACAGACGAAGAAAATTATAGGCCAATCTCCCTAGTGAATATTGATGAAAAAAAATCTTAAAATTTTAGCTATAAGACTACAGCAAATTATTACCAGGGTAATACACTATGATCAGAAACTATTTATAAAAAACTATTTATACCATGTAGGCAAGGACAGTCCAATATTAGGAAAACACTCAATATAATTGAATGTATCAATAGCAAAACCAAAAGAAATCATATGATTATCTAAATAGATGCTGAAAAAGCCTTTGATAAAATACGACATCCATTCCTACTAAAAGCACTAGAAAATTTAGGAATAAATGGAGTTTTCCTTAAAATCAAATACAGAATCTATCTAAAACCATCACTAAATACCATTTGTAAAGGCAATGAGCTTAAAGCTTTTCCAATAAAATCAGGGGTTCATAAATGTCCATTATCACCATTATTAGTCAATAAAGTATTTGAAAAACTAGCTGTAGCAACAAAAGAAGAAAAAACAATTTAAGGAGTCAGAATTGGCAATGAGGAAGCAAAGTTTTCCCTCTTTGCAGATGATATAATGGTATCCTTACAAACCTGAGAAAATCATCTAAAATATACTTGAAACAATCAACAAATTCAGCAAAGTAGCAGGATATAAAATAAACCCATATAAACCATCAGAGTTTATATATATGAATAACAATGTCAAGAGCAAGAGATAGAAAGGAAAAATTCCATTTTAGAGATCATTAAATACTTGGGAATCTGCCTCCTCCTCCCCCCCAAAAAAATCAAGGAACTGTATGAACAAAATAATAAAGCACTTCACACTCAAATAAAGTCAGACCTAAATAATTAGAGATAAGCTGATTGTTCATGGTTAGGTTGAGCTAATATAATAAAAATGATAATTCTACCCAAATTAAATTACTTATTCAGAGCCATTTGAATCAAACTGCCAAATAACTGCTTTACTGAGCTAGAAAAATTAGTAACAAAATTCATCTGGAGCAACAAAAGGTCAAGAATAGCCAAGGAACACATAAAAAAAGTGTAAAGAAAGGTGGGCTATCCCTACCAGATTATACTATAAAGCAGCACTTGTTAAAATTCCCTGGTATTGGTTAAAGTGGATCAGGATACATTCAAAAGAAATCACAAAAAATGACTAGAGCAATCTACAGTTTAAGAAACCCAGAGACATCAGATTCTGGAATAAGAAGTCACTAATTGTTGGGAAAACTGAAAAATAGTATAGCAAAAATTAGACATAGACTTACATCTCACAATCTATACCAAAATAATGTCAAAATGTGTATAAGGTGATGTCATAGATAAACCAATAGACCAATAAATACTCTATGTAGCAGATCTATCAAAAAGAGACAAATTTATGACCAAACATGAAATAGAGTACATAATAAACTAAATTTAAAAGTTTTTTGCACTAATAAAATCAGTGCTTCCAAAATTAGAAGGAAAACAGAAAGCTGGGGGAAAAGTTTCACAGCTAGGAGCTCTGATAAAGGTCTGATTTCTAAAATATGCAAAGAATTTTAACAAATTTATAAGGTTGTAAGTTATTCCCCTATTGATAAATGGTCAAAGAATATGAATAAGCAGTTTTCAAATGAAGAAATTAAAGCTATATATGATCATATGAAAAAATGCTCTAGATCACTATTCATTAGAGAATTCCAAATTAAAAGATCCCTGAGGATGTTTTTAACACCTATCAAATTGACCAAGATGACATAAAGGGAAAACAATTTATGTTGAAGATGTTATAGGATGACTGGGACATTGATGAATTGCTGGCAGAGTTGTGAACTGATCAAAACATTCTGGAGAACAATGTGGAACTATGCCCAAAAAGCAATAAAACTGTCCATTCTTTGACCCAGCAATTACATATCTAGGACTATATCCCGAAGTAATCATAAAGAAATGAGAAAAATCCCACATGTTCCAAAATATTCCTAGTAGCTTTTTTTGTAGTGGCAAAGAATTGGAAGCTGAGGGGTTGCCCATCAATGGGGGGGGGGGGAGAATTGTTAAACAAGTTATGACACATGAATATTATGAAATGTTATTTTTTGTATAAGAAACCATAAATCATCAGACTCTAGAGAAGCATGGAATTACTTACAAGATCTGATGCTGAGTGAAGAGACTAGAACCAATAGATCAATGTAGACATTAACAACAACACTGTGAGATAATCAGCCTTGATGGAAGCAGCTCCTTTCAGTAGCTTAGAGAGCTAGGGCAACCCTATTAGATGGGCTAAGAATAATACTATCCCATACAGAGGAAGAAAAACAAAACAACAAGAAAAACATTCAGAATCTGATGAACACTTTATAAAAATTATCTTATCTATTCTTTCCTTTAATCCTAATTCCTCTTATGTATGTATATGTATGTATAATGTTAACGTTTACTGCTGAGGGGAGGATGGGATGGGAGAGAGGTTGGAAGGAAATTTTGTAACTTAAAAATATGCATTTGCATATGGATGAGTGTTAAAAAACTTTCATATCATGTATTTGGAAAAATAAAATATCAATTAAAAATAAATAGCTTTGTTAATTACTGTCATTGGAAGGAATGATTTGGAAATCATGGAATTTCTGCTGACTGGAGCTCCACATTGTTGTGGGGAGCCAGATAACATATGCATGATCATAAGGAGAAAGGGAGGGGAAGGGTGAATCATAGAGCAATCAATTTTTCGACTTGCATTATCCTCCACGGATAACCCCACCATTCAAGACAATAAAACAATTATATTAGTTGTTCCAATTCAATTAGGGCAACATATATTCTGAAGGACTGCAGAAACAGCTAATTTTATTGTATAGTCTTGAGAGTGCCTCATTATTCTGCTTGGGTACAGAATAGAATAGAACAATTCACTTCACTTAACTCAAACAAAAGAATGCAAGACTAGTCAGGATTAAAATAAATTACTCTAACTACTTTATTTGTGTTGTACTCCAGGGCCAGAGACTCTGCCTATGAAAAGAATCTATAGATTATTATTATTAAAATCATCACACATATCATATTAATCAATACAAACATCATAATTATCTTTTGATAAATCTCATCGATGCTGCTGCTCCAAAATTTTCCGAGGCATTGTTTGAAGGTTTGTTTCATTTTAGTTTTTTTGGGGGGAATTTTTTGAGAACTTTGGAATTGTTCAAATGGATCTAGTGCTATACTCTTCTATCTTGGCTCCACCATTTGGCTTTGCTCAATTAATTAATTGCTTCTAAAGATGATCCTGTAAATGATTTTTCTAGTCTTTTGATCACAATGCTGTCTTTCTGTTTCAAGAAATTGTTTATTTCTTCAAACATAAAAATATTTCCTAATTACCTTTTTCAAAAACATTAATATTCATCTTTTAAAAATATTCTTAATTTTCTGCCTCCTATATACTTCTTTCTCATACCTTGAGAAAGCAAACAATATGATATTCATAGGAAGTCAGGGGAAAATCTTATTGTCAAAGAATTAGAAATTGAGGGAATGCCCATCGGGGAATGGCTAAACAAGTAATGGCATTCTGTGAAAACCATAGAATATCATTGTTTTTAAGAAATCATAAAATGTTGCACACTAGAGAAGCATGGAATGACTTATGGGACCTGATGCTGAGGGAAGGGAGTGGAGTCAAGAGAACAATGTACACATCAACAACTTTATGAGATGAACAAACTTGATGGACACAACTCCTTTCAACAGTCAAGAGAGAGCTAAGTATTAGCTGTATTAGACTGGTTATGGACTATATTATCCCCAACCAGAGGAAGAAAACAAAACAAAACAAAACAAAACACAAAGGAAAAAAAACACCCCTACTGAATCTGAGGAACACTTTATAAAAATTATCTCTTATGTAACTCTTTCCCTTAATCCTAATTCCTCATGCCAAAAATTATTGATTTGTATATATGTTTAAGAACATATGTATGTAAAATGCTTACTTAACTGTACCCTACTGAGGTGAGGGTGGTGAGAAGAAAAGGTAGCGGAAAATATTGTAACTTGGAAATATGCATGTACAGATAGATGAAAATAAAAAATATTTTAAAAAAGAAACAGCATAGGTCAATATCTCACACCATATAACAAGATAAAGTCAAAATAGGTATATGATTTAGATAAAAAGAGTGATAGCATAAGCAAACTAAGAGAGCATGGAAAAGGAAGAATTTAAGACCAAACAAGTTATAGAGAACAGTAGGAAATGCAAAATGAATCATTTTGATTATGCAAAATTAAAAAGTATTTGCACAACAAAAACTATAAAAAAGAAAAAAGACAAAAGGAAATATAACACTGACATCAAAGAAGGTTCTGTAACCTACGAGCAAAGAAGAATTTCAGTAGCTCAACCACAAATTTAGAGACATATTCTGAGGCTATGTTTATATGGAATATTTGTGCCCAAACTCTGGTTGAGCCTCCCAAGCTCATTTTATCTAATCTGCCAAAGGCTGACCCAAAATAAGGATGATATTTTGAATCTGAAAAGGCATGAAATGTAGCAACCAATTCTATTCATTTTACTTTTTTTCTCTGTTCATGCCAGCATTTTCTACAGTAAAATAGACAAGTCATAGAACCCTACTTGTTTAGCTATTTTTATTTTTTGTACATCCCCTCAATTTCCAATTTTTTGTCACCACAAAGAGAATGATAAAAGTTTCAAGGAATTTATTACATTAGTAAAGTTTTTCACCTCCTTTAGTTGTTTTTTTCTCTTCTTTTTGAATTATTTTCTCTTCAACTTAATTATTTTCCATTCTTTCTACTCTGGCTCTCATTTCATTTTTATAATCATTTCTTATTTCTTGCATATTTTTTCCCATTTAAGATAGTCAAGTCTTTGAAAATATATTTTTGAGGAGTTTCACAAATAGAGAATGTGTAGCAATTCTTTTCTTGAAGGGTTTTGTCCAAGTGACAATAACTCCACAATATTTGATATAATTGCATGTTTTCTTGTGTTTGTCAATTTTTCAGCCTTATTTCCTGAACTGGAAGTTATTAATCTTACACTCTTTCTCCTTCCTCCATTATTAAGAACTTATTTTTAATTATATTAAGTCATATTGCAAAAGGCCATTATTTTTGAAAATATGCATTGGTAAATAGTATAAATGTGTACATAGTCTATGTACAAAATTGAATCTCATATTTGTATATTTAATTCAACTCTAAGAATTCAGAGAAGGAGAAGGGAATGTGCATTTATATAGGGTACAATATGTGCCATGTATTTTACATATATTATTTCCCAAATGGAATCCCTGTCATAAAACCTTGGGATGTAAGTTTCCTTATTATCCTCATTTTGCAGTAGAGGAACCTGAAGTAAAAAAGCTAAATATCATTTTCAGATTCACAAATCTAATAGAGATCTTTCTGATTCTAGGACAAATATTCTCTATCCATTATTCTTTTGCATTATTCTTTCTTGTTAGTCCTCTGAATTGATCACTGTTTCAGCCAGGGTTCTTGAGATTTTCAAAATTATTATTCCTATACTTGATATTGAGTTTAACTTGGCTTTGTCTTGATCTCTCTCACTTTTGTGGTTTCCTTCTTCAGTCTCCCTTGTGTAATATAACAAATCAAAGTGTTAGCATGTTTTATTGTTCCCATTCACAGCTCTATATTTTGGTATCCCTCATAATGATTTTGGGTCCCTTTAGGTTCTTCCTTAGGTTTCTTAATTATGCTGCTTCATAGTCATTTTTCCCCCTTTGCAACTTTCTTAATCAGTACTAAATGTCCCTTTTTTCTCTCCTGGGAATACCTTTAATTAGAAAACTAAGTTGAGAACATTGAGAGGTGTCCATTAATGCCTACAATTCATTCACTTAAGATTCTGAATTGTCTCGGTGTCCCTTACCAAGAGACTCACTTGATCAGAATGCTAGTTGACCTCAATCCCAGGTGGACTTTATTTGATCAGACACTGGAAGACCAACACTGATGTTCCCTGGTGAGAACACCAAATGATCTTTGCCCTCATTGAAGTTTTCTCTAACAGAGTACTATATCCTCTTCTGAACCCCCTATAGATTCATATAGAGTTGTGAAGTATTTCATTCCCTTCTGTGATTGTCCAAGTGAAAATCTGGTTTCATCTGTTCCCTTTGGTACTTCATTGATCAGTATTCACAATAATCTTCTGTTTGCTGAGAACTTACTTAGACAAAAACATTTTTCATCAGTACATTGACTGGATGTTCGCTGGATTTCTTAGAGTTTCTACTTTCCTGGCAATGTTGAAAATTTCTACTTAGTTTACTTGTTTCATGCAAGCTTCTTTGATTGGATTTCCAGTGTCTTCAACATCTGGAATTTTTTTTTATTTCCTGGGCTAGATAAAGGTTCTTAAATGAAGGCTCTCTGAATTTTTAGGTCACTATTCAAGTTGATGTTTACCTTTAATTATTGCTATAATAAAATTGGAAAGTAAAGTTACTTTGCTATCTACCATGGAGCAATGACAAATTTTACTCCACATATATGTGTATGTGATTATGTGATCATGTATATATCTATATGTATATATATATATATATATATATATCAATGTGTCTATATCTATCTATATATTTGTATATGTGTACATGTGGTCACATATGTAGCTATCCTAATGTATAAAATATGTGTGCATAAATTAAATATATCCATATCTTTTTATCCCTATGATCTTTATTTACATGTGGTGTTTATATTTATGTCTCTATAGATATAGTTGAAATCTACATCTGCATAGAAAAAATTCATTAGTATATACAGATTGATTTCTATATTTATCAAAATATTTTCCAAGATAGCTATCTATCTTGATGTCTCTATTTATATCCAGATATATATGATATAGGTAGTTAACTTAACAGTTGCTGCTTGTATGACCTAATTATAAGAATGACAAAGGAAAACATTGATGCACTAGGATGTATCCATTTTCATATATATATATATATATATATGCAGACACACATATGTATACACACATATACATACAAAATATGTATACTCATATTTTTTTCTGAGAATTCTTCAATTGGGAAGTTTGCTTAATCAAGAAGATCTGAGCTCAAATCAAGCCTCAGACAGTTAGTAGAAGGCAACTTTGTATAATTCACATAACCTCTGTTTGTCTCAACTTCTTTAAGATATGTAAAATGAAAATTGTAACAGTTTGTATTCCCCGGTTGTTGTAAGGATCAAATGTAATATTATTATTTTTTTTAGACTTTTTCAAGGCAATGGGGTTAAGTGGCTTGCTCAAGGCCACACAGCTAGGTAATTATTAAGTGTCTGAGACCGGATTTGAACCCAGGTACTCCTGACTCCAGGTCCGGTGCTCTATCCACTGTGCCACCTAGCAGCCCCTCTGTGATATTATTTTTAAAAGAACATTGTAACTTATGGCATGTATTCTTATAAAACTAGCTATTGCATTATTGTCATAATAGCAATTATTTTTACTAATTATGTTATTGTTATGAATTACAACTTTGAAACTACAGCTTAGTGACCAAATCTCCTTTACCCATCTCAATTATTCCGATAGTGTTACAACTAAATTTGCTTTGAATTGTCAAAGAAAATCAAACAGCAATCTTTTCTGTCTATGCAGAACTCAATGATGTGTTAGAGTTTGAGCCCATTTTAGCTGCCCTTGAAAATGTCAGATGCAATTTTACATGTGAAAATTTAACTTAATTTTGCAATTGAAATCTGGCTAACTGGCCAAGTCTGTTTTTGAACTATGACAAAAGCAATTCAGTGATGTCAATAAAAATGGGGGTGGTTAGGTGGCGCAGTGGATAGAGCACCGGACCTGGAGTCAGGAGTACCTGGGTTCAAATCCGATCTCAGACACTTAATAATTACCTAGCTGTGTGGCCTTGGGCAAGCCACTTAACCCCATTGCCTTGCAAAAAATAAAAAAGCTAAATGTTTATTTAAATATTCTCCCTATGTACAAGAGCTTTCTAACATACTGTCTTGAAATAGTTGCCTACCAGATCTCTTTGATTTATTGATACTGAATATAGATAGGAAAAATCAAATATGAGAATCAAGTATTTGAATTATATTGAATGTCACTGAATTATATTAATGTCATTTTTATTAATTAGGATATTATTAATAACTTATAACTCATAAATAAAACTAGATGGGAAGTAGACATGATAAAAATAATGATGATGCAATGTAAGAAACCAGAGACCCCCCAAACAGTTACTTCTATCATTCCATTCACAGGCTATATGTTTACCTCTTAGAGACTGTTGTGTGTGGGCATGTTGTAAATCTTCATCACATGGTGTCCTTGAGCACCAGAGCATTGTTTTACCAAATGCCACAGGAGCAGGAGTGGACCAGGGACTGGGGAGGATATTTAAGCACTTGTATTTGGTTCAATAAACAGAGATCTGGGATATCTATGGAGATCTTGGTGGACAGGGAGAATTTGTCTCTCATCTCCCACTGCTTCAACATTTGCAGAAAGGTAAGCAAGTCCAGAAAGATTTATCTTTCATATACCATTGTCTAAAAATAATTACATGTGTATCTTGTAAATAAAGTAAAATTTATCTTATCAATTTTTATAATAAATGCTAAAAGTGTCAGAATGTGAAATATTGATTATTTTATCAAGGTTGCTTTATGCAGTACAAATTGAGAGATTTCTGTACATTACTATTAAAAGACAAAGGAACATCATGGGGACCTCTAGAAAGAGCAATGTATACAGAGCTACAGAACATGAATTCAAGTAACAGCTTTTTTGCAAACTTTGTAAGTGAATTTAAACAATTCTCTTTTCAACTAAAGCCTATAAATTCCTATCATTAATGAGTCAGTTTTTCAAATAGACTATCTATTGATCGGTCTATTTATAATTAATTATTTTTGGATGTCAGCACATTTTTTCTCACACTCACAAGTTAAATAGGTTTATGTGCATTCATATACTTAAAGTTGTGTGAAATGTTTTCAAGATATTAACTCACTAGGACAATTGTATTAGATCAACTGTGGACATCCCCATCCAGAGAAGGAAAGATAAAACAAAACAAAAACAAAAACAAAAAAAACCCTTCAGAATCTGTTGAAAACTTTATAAAAATTGTCTTTTGTAGCTCTTTCCCTTAATTATAATTACTCATACCAAAAATGAGACTAGTCTGCAAGCATATTTATCCAAAATATGTATATATACAGTGCTAACCTAAACTTTGTAATTTAAAAATATACATGTGCATATGGAAGAAAAATAAATAATTAATGAAAAAGAAGATTTAAAAAAAAGAAAAAGAAGCAATTCTTCTTGACTCTACCTTCTACCTTGTTAGGATGCTTCCTCTCACTCTCTTTCTTAGGCCACCTGCTCTCAACAAGCTATAATGGCTGGCTGGTACTCTCTCTCTCTCTCTCTCTCTCTCTCTCACTCATTCACTCAAACTTCATCTAACTTGTCATCAAATAAACCCTGAGCAATTTTAAAAAAAAAAAGGATATTGGGGTAGCTAGGTGGTGCAGTGGATAGAGCACCGGCCTTGGAGTCAGGAGTACCTGGGTTCAAATCTGATCTCAGACACTTAATAATTACTTAGCCATGTGGTCTTGGGCAAGCCACTTAACCCCATTGCCTTGAAAAATCTGCATGCTCAAAAAATGCCATTAAGTAAGTACCATTATTATTTAACCTTTTGAAAATGAAGAAACCAAGTGGAAAATTGTTTTTTGCTTTCCTAGTTTCACAAATAAATTAGTATTGCAGGCAGATTTCTACTCAATTTTCCTAAGTTCATCAATCTCTCCACTGTGCTACCTACCTGTCTTTGCTATTTATATATACTTTCATGCTTATATGTAAATTCAATGAATATATAACATAATGATAAACATGAATACTCTTAAAATATAATTATATATTTATACATTGATATATATATATATATATATATATATATATATATGTTTCTTCAAATATATCAGTGTATATGTGGGTATATGGATATATACCTCTATACAAAAAATATGCATGAGTATACATACAGATAAATACAGAGGCACATATACTCCAGGGTGTATATGCATGCTGAGTTATATATACTTATGTATGTGTTCATATGTGTTATGCATTTTTAAAATATTTACTATACTGCTCTATTGCTAAAAATCCATTGTTGTAATAGAAAATTAATTACTATATCATTAATAAGTTCTTAATCATTACACTTTATACTAGTATACTAATATATGTACATAAAATTCTGTTTTTTAATATTTCAATATTTTTCAAATGGAAGCATATACATATTCTTTGAATTTTATTAGGTTACATAAAGGGAGATAAAGTTTTATTATCCATAAAAAGAAAGGAGACATCCCTGTTTTTATCTATCATTTTTTATTTGAAACATTTTCTTTTATAACTGCATTCATCTCCAATATTACTAAAGTTACCAGTGAAAGAATGTTAAAAGACATAGAAAATCTTCTACACAACATATTGGATAAGAAGAATTTATAGGAGATCTTTTTCAAGAGTTTCATGAAAAGCAAGAAATGCTGATGGGCTATAAGTTCTGTACCCATTGAGTATATTCAATGATTATTACATTTAGCAAAAATAGGCTTTAGAAGTAGAAGTGGGGGAAGGAAGGATGGGAAACTATATTTCAAAAGAATAGAGAATGCAATTAATACAATGGTGAATCCTTTTCTGTATTCTTAGTACATATTTATATAGATATGTCACACTTATATAATACACATATAAAATATATTTGTGCATAAGTGTGCATTCTCTTGTGTATTTATACACAGCCTATAAAAGATATAGTCAAATATTAAAGATAAGAGGGCAGAAAACTTGAAACTTTTGAACATCTTTTGAAATAACATAAGATAAGGTGAATTAAATAAGCTCTCCTGAACTATTCCTAACCCTCTAAATGATCCGGAATACTATGGACAGATAAAATAAATAATGATATAGAATTGTACCTTATGGTCAAATTAAGGGGAATCTTGTTTGTTCCTCCATAGAAGTGACTTAATATGATTACCCATCACTAATACATAAAGATGAAAATTTATTATGATTAGTTATTCAAAACAAAAGGAATATAAGTAAAGGAATAAAAAGGGGTAGTACAAAAGATGATTCAGCAGATAATCATCCAACAAAAGTCTTTGCTTATCTGAGAAGAAGGGCACTTGCAAGTTATTTGTAGTTCATATTCTCCCCATGGAACATTATTGTGATCAATGAACAATCCACAATCACTTTAAACACATTCACCACTAGAAAATGAAGGAGTCAAAGTGTTACTATGAAAGTCAAAAGCAATTACTTGTTAATTAACAAGTTAATAATAGAAGGAAGATGTAATAGAGAAAAATGTCCAAGGGAAAGAATCTGACTCTTAAACTAATAAACCTAAAATTTAGGAAATAAGCAAGTAAGAATTCTAGCACACTCAGTACATATTATATTATGAATAAAATTAAATCTAAATTTTAAAGGGAAATAAAATAATGTTCTGGGCTTCCCAAAATTTAGAAAGACAAAATAGTTATAAAGAAGAATTAAATTTAAAGATCCAAAAAATGAAAATTGAGTCTAAAATTAAAACTCTCAAAATAAAATATAGCTAAATAATTATAGCAACATTAAAGAAAATATATAGTTGGAGCATTTTTTATTTTATTTTATATTTTAGGTTTTTGCAAGTCAAGTGGCTTGCCCAAGACCACACAGCTAGGTAAGTATTAAGTGTCTGAGGCTGGATTTGAACTCCGGTACTCCTGACTCCAGAGCCGGTGCTCTATCCACTGTGCCACCTAGCCACCCCCTAGTTGGAGCATTTTTAATAGATGGACTGAAAAAGAAATTGACGAATTGGATATGAAAATATACTGAAGCAGAAGAAATTAAAACAAAATACAAGCAAAAGAAAAAACCCTGAGAAAATAATAAACATAGATCAAAGAAGTTTTCTTTGAGAACAAGATTTTTAAAAATTATCAAGACTGCCAGAAGATTATATTTATAAAATCTGGAAATGATCTAAGTAAAGTCTCCAGAATATTTGAATATAAGATTTCAGAATTCTAATTCTTTGAATCCACAGATTGATGACAAAGAAAATCACTTCTTTTGAAATGACAGTGCCTGTATCATAATTTTAATTCTGAAAAAAAACCTGTAAGAAGTTAGGGGGGAATCTTTAGATGAATGAATAGTGATTCAAATGCCTTGGAATTACTTTACAAACATATACAAAAAATAGAGAAGGCATAGGATAGAAAATAAAGGTGGAACCCAATGTAATAAATCATGAAAGGCTGAAGTTAGCCATCAATGTTAAAAGAGAGACTTCTGATAAATAGAAGCAAGAGAAATATTTAAAAGCACTAGTAAAAATAATCACAATGAGAGTCATAATCATGGGTTTGAGGCAAAGATTTAAAAATGGCTTTTGTGTAAAGGAAATGAGCATAAAAATCTCTGTTTCCTGAATCAAAGAAGAATCTAAAATCAAATAACTAAGACTTAAAAATCTCTGTCTTATTATGGGACTGCTAAATGTATAAAAGGGGAAAGGAAGGATGGGAAACTGTATGATATGATATAGAGTATCTGAATGATATGATATAGAGTATCTGCCATGCCAAAACATTACCTCTCTCATGAACTTATATTTTTAAGAATGAGGCAGTGAAGAAAAGGGTGCCATAAAAAAAAATTAAAAATGAATCAATAAATATACAAAAAAATGTAAGATGGGATGAGGTAACAATACAATAAGATACATTGAGAAAGAAGGAGGGTTCATATTTGATACTCTACAATGTTTTCCTTTATGAAGAGTAGAAGTTAATTTGCATGCCAATTCATATGAAGAGTAAGTTCCATTTATTCAGAAGCTATTTAAAACTTATTATATGGAACATTGTTATAAAGTATTAAGAAGGTGATTAATATTAATACCAAAATTCAGAAACAGTACACAGAATGCCAGCAAGAACAAAAATCCCCATAATTGGAAAGATGATGGAAAAAGATTGAAAGATAATAATGTGTCAAATAACATATATATATAGATACTTTTGAAATATATAGAAATGTGGTAAAGATGTGAAATCATTACCCTAGGTAAAAATCACTTTTAGAATTTTATTGATTATTTATTCTGTATTTACATTGGTTGGGTTGCTTGGTTCTTGTCCTTCATTATCAAAAAAGACCAAAACAGCATCATTATGTTAGAGACAATTTACAGTATGTAAAACAATAAATGATCAGACCAATATAAGTTTGAAATACTCTACCACAGATAAGACAAAAATAGTCTATATGAAATTCTGAGATAAATACTCTAAGAACATACATCTCATGTTTCCTTTGAATTCTTTCAAATTCTGCCTTACTATTTTGCCCTGTAGCACAGCAAACTCTCTGTTGAGGGCGCACCATCCTGGGTTGTCCTGTACCAGTGTTACCCATGATGCAAAATTGATTCCAACAATTATAAGAGACCTTGAGAGTATCCTTGTATAGTTTTTACTGTTTCTACTCCCTTTGCCCTCTGTGAGTGCCAGTCCTATGTGAGTTCTTAAAACAGTCTTTTTTGGCAAGGGTGCTTTTGGCATACAAACTATGACCAGTCCATCACAGTTATGCTCTCTGTAGTATTGTTTAAATGCTTTACAATTTAGCTCGAGTAAGAACCTCAGTGTCTGACATCTTTTCCTGTCAGGTAATCTTCAGAATCTTCCTAGATTAATTTAAATGGAAATGATTCAGTTTCCTGGCAAGGTGATTTGTGGACTGTTCATGTTTTACAAGTATACAACAATGAGGTCACTATAATGACTTTGTAGATAATGACTTTGGTAGTAAGTCTAATACCTCTTTTCACCCTCATGTTCTTTCAGAGCCTCTCAAATACTGAGCTAGTCCTGACAATGCATATGTCAACCTCATTATCAATATGTATCTCCCTGAAAAGTACACTACCAAGATAAGTGAAATTATGCCCAGAATTCAAACCTTCTCCATTTGCTGTAGTCAATGATTCCATATATGGATAGTGTCATACTGGATGATGGAGCACCTATGCTTTCTTATTGTTAATTATAAAGCCAAACTTAGGACAAGTAGAAGAGAAATATTTCATACCTTATTGTATCTCAGCTTCAGAGACTGAACTGGGTGCACAATCATCTGCAAACAAAAAACTCTTGCTTCAACACTCCTTCAAGTTGAAAAGTTTACCAGCAATGCAAGAGCTGATCTTGATGTTATATTCATCTTCCCTAAAGGCCTTTGATAACATGACTGTAAATATCATGTTAAAAAACATGGGTGCAAGAATATATCCTTATTTCACTCCACTGATGACTAGGAAAATCTTAAGGATATCATCCATTAGCCAGAACCCAGGCCAGTATGTAACTGAAATACCAGTCTGATGACTTCCTCTGAGCAATCAAATTTTTATGTTTAATATTGTTACTACTTCAGTGCTTCTGGTAATTTTTGGTAATTGATATTTTATTTTATTTTTTTCAAAATTTATCCACTAGCATCTTTAAAAGTTACAGGCTCTTCTTCCACTCCTTCTTCCCATCCCCCTCCCCTCAGTGGTGAACAATTTGATAAAAGTTGTACATGTACACTGGTGCTACTTACACTTATGTGAGGAATTAGGACTAAGGGAAATGAACAAAAGCTATGGGATAGGAAGGAAACAAAAAAGTTTTTTTTAACTTTTAAAATTTTTTTAAATTTTATTCATGTTTATTTTTTTGTACAAATTATGGTTTTTTATTACTAAAATATTCTTGTTAGTAAACATACTATCCCCTCCCTCAAAAATATAGACTGTCATGAGAAACAAAATAAAGAAAAAATTAAATTAAAATTAATAATAATAATATTAATAGGGGCAGCTAAGTGGAGAAGTGGATAGAGCACTGGCCCTGGAGTCAGGAGCACCCAGGCTCAAATCCAGCCTCAGATCCCCCAGCAACCACCAGCTGTGTGGCCTTGGGCAAGCCATGCAATCCCATTTGCCCTGCAACCCCCCAACAAAAGAAGAAGAAGAAGAAGAAGAAGAAGAAGAAGAAGAAGAAGAAGAAGAAAAAGAAATGTGCCTCAGACTGTTTTCCAACACTATCAGCTCTGTTGTGGGTGGATCACATTCTTTATAAGTCCATCACAAAAGCTACTTCCATGTTTTTCCACTATTGCCATTACTGATCACAATTGCCTCCATTCATTCTTCCCCACTACCATATATTATATTTTCTCTCTCTCCTTTCACTCTGTCTCTCTTTTTAAATGTGCTGTAGGGTAGCTGAGTGGCACAGCAGACTGATCACAAGCCCTGGGGCCAAGAGGCCTGAAGCCCACATATCACCCCAAAGGCCCAGCAGACACCCAGCCCTGTGGTCCCAGACAGGACATCCAATCCCAGTCCCTTGCAAGAAGCCAGAAAGAAAATGTGTTATATCTGACCACTCTCCCCCACGGTTTCCTCTCTGAGCCACCTCTGATGAGAGCAAAGGTTCCCTCATTCCCCCTCGCCTTTCCCCCTTCCATATCATTGCAATAGCTCATTGTAATACAAAAAAAAAATCTTATATGAAATGTCTTAGCCTATTTCACCTCTCCTTTCTCTTACTCCCAGTACATTTCCCTTTTAGCCATTGACTCCATTTTCATAATATATCTTCAAATTCAGCTCTCTCCTATGCTTTGTCTATAAAAGCTCCTTCTAACTGCTCTATTAAATGAGAAGTTTCTTATGAGTATTATCAGTATCATTTTTCTAGGCAGGAATACATGTAGTTCATCATCATTAAGTCCCCTCATATTTTATCCTTCTCTTCCACTCTCTATGCTTCACCTGAGTCCTGTATTTGAAGATTAAACTTTCTGTTCAGCTCTGGCCATTTTAACATGAATATTTGAAATTTCCCTGGTTCATTGAAAGTCCATCTTTTTCCCCTGGAAGAGGACATTCAGTTTTGCTGCCTAGTTGATTCTCGATTGCATTCTGAGCTCTTTTGCCTTCTAGAATATTATATTCCAAGCCCTACGAGCCTTTAATATAATTTCTGCTAAGTCCTTTGTGATCCTGACTGCAGCTCTAAGACATTTGAAATGTGTCCTTCTGGCTGCTTTTAATATTTTCTCTTTGACTTTAGTGTTCTGGAACTTCCTGATCATGACTTTCAGGCATCCCAATAATTTTTAAATTATTTTTCCTGAATCTGTTTTCCAGATGAGTTGTTTTTCAATGAGATGTTTCACATTTTATTCTAATTTTTCATTCATTTGGTTTTGAAGTATTGTGTCTTGACTTCTCATAAAGTCAGCAGCTTCCTTTAGTTCCAATCTTTTTCTGAAGGATTTGTTTTTCTCAAAGAGCTTTCTTATCTCTTTTTCCATCTGGTCAATTCTGCTTTTTAAAACATTCTTCTCCTCAATAACTTTTTGATTTTATCCATCTGACCTATGCTGGTTTTTAACATGTTGTTATCTTCAGCATTTTTTGGATCTCCTTGACTAAGCTGCTGACTTCTTCTTCATGTTTTTCCTGCATCTCTCTCATTTCTTTTCCCAATTTTTTCTTTTATCTCCCTCACATGATTTTCAAAATCTTTTTTTGAGTTCTGTCATAACCTGAGTCCAATTTCCTTTTTTCTTACAGTCTTTAGATGCAGGAACTTGTACTTCCTCATCTTCAGACTGAGTATTTTGATCCTTCTTGGGATCATAGACAATGTATTTCTCAAAGGTGTTCCTCTTTTTTCTCTGCTTACTCATTTCTCCAGCCTGTGTCTGGTCTTGGGGTGCTTCCTGAGCCTTTGAGTATTATTGGGACACCCCCCCCCCAACAAGGATCTCACTGTGTGAAGCTCTGTCTTCTCTCTTGGTCTGTGAATGACCACAGGCACTCCCCTCTGCTACGGGGCTGAGGTGAGGGGCCCTGCTTTTCTAAGGGGAGGGGGCTCTACTGTGATCATGATCTGAATGTGGTCAGAGCCCCAGAGTGCTGCTCCAGGGACAGAAGACAAATTTTGAAGTCTCTCTCCATTCCCCATGCTTTGGTAAGGTGAGCACTCAAGGCTCAGTTGCCTGTGGGCTCCTGCTTACCGACTTTGCCTGCTTCTGTTTCCTGTATCTGAGCTGCCATGGTTGAGATGCTTGCTGAGTGCCCTGAGGGCTGGATTTCACTTGCTGGCTCTGACAGAAGCCCCCCCATCTGATCTTCATAGTTATGCCCAATGCTCACTGGGGTGCAGGTCAGGAAACTGCCCCCCTGCAGTGAGCTACTGTTCCCAGGTGCCCTAGGATTGCCTCCAGGAGGCTGAAGTTCTTTCATTCTGGCAGGCCTCCCCTAACCCTGTGGAGGGGAGTCTTTCTGCTATTTTCCAGGTTGCCTTGGGCTGGAGAACTGCCTCACTGGATCCCTCTGTGGGTTCTGCCTCTTGAAAATTTAGTTAGAATCCTTGTTTTCTGAGTTTTGAGAGAGAGCACCTAAGAGAGGCTCTTCTGCTGTCACCATCTTGGCTCTGCTCTCCAAAAAAAAATTGTTTTAATGAATATAGAATATAGAATCAATTCAGATTTTATGAGAGTTTTGTTGTTGTTGCTGTTGTTTTTTCATCCTGTGGATAGCATAATCCATACCAGATCTCCCAGCTCTAAGTTTGCTCTAATTTTCTGAAATGTTGAAATGTTCTACATTCAATATAGTTGATCAGGGTGACACCACAGATAAATTAATAGACCAAGAAATTATCTTATCTGTACTATGGAAAGAGGACAAATTTAAACAAGAAATAGAGTTCATTATACACTGCAAAACTGATGATTAAAATTGCATTGAATTTAAAAGTTTTTGCACTCATAAAATCAGTTTCTGAATAAAGAAATTGAGGCCATATATAATATAATAAAGATATATATATATATATATATAATCATATGAAAATGCTCCAAATAATTATTGATTAGAGAAATGCAAATTAAAACAGCTCTGTGGTATCAACTCATACATAGCAGGAGAGTCTGTGGGAGATGTGGTATGTTAAGGTATTGCTGTTGTAGTTGTGAATGTAACAAACCATTCTGCAGAGCAATATGAAACTATAGCCAAAGAGCAATAAAAATGTTCATACCCTTTGACCCAGCAATTCTAATTCTAGGCCTTTATGCAGAAGAATTCATAAAAAATGGGACAAGTCCCATATATTCCAAAATATTCATAGCATTTCTTTTTTGTAGTGGTAAAGAATTGGAAATTGAGGGAATGCCCATCAGTTGGGGAATGGTTAAACAACTTATGGTACATGAATATTATGGAATACTATCATTCTTTAAGAAACCAAAAATGTTCAGTTTCTAGATAAGCATGAAATGAATTATTGGATCTGATGCTAAGTGAAGGGCAGAACCAAGAGAACAATATACAGATTGACAGCAATGTTGTGAGATTATAAACCCTGATGGATGCAGCTGTAGTCAGCAATTCAGAGAGCTAGATCAATCCTAATAGAATGGCTATGGATATTGCTGACCCAATCTAGAGGAAGAAAAACAAAACGAAACAAAACACAAAACAAAACAGCAGATTTTGTTGAATAGTGAATTCTTATTCCAAAAGCAAATGTCTGTGAAATGATGACTATATTCATTTACCAATGTGTCTTTTATACCTATTCTAATCCACTGTATTCCTTAATCAGTACCAGGCAGTTTTGATGACTGCCTCTTTATAGTATAGTTTAAAATCTGGTAGGGAGGTGTGGCTAGGTGGTGCAGTGGATAAGCACTAGCCCTGGAGTCAGGAGTACCTGGGCTCAAATCCATTCTCAGACACTTAATAATTACCTCACTGTGTGGCCTTGGGCAAGCCACTTAACCCCATTTTGCCTGCCAAAAACCTAAAAAAAATCTGGTAGGGATAGGCCACTTTTGTTTACAATTTTTCCCATCAAGTACCTTGATATTCTTGATCTTTTGTTGCTGTAGATAAATTTTGCTACTATTATTTCTATTGTAAAATAGTTTTTGATAGTTTGGTATGATGATAGTTTAATTTGGGTAGAAATGTCATTTTTTATTATGTTAACCCAGTCTAACTATGAGAAATTGACATTTTTCCAATTGTTTAAATCTGACTTTATTTGTGTAAAAAGTATTTTGTAATAGTGATCATGTTTGTGTTATGTTTGTCATATGTTTCTCTTGGGCAGTTGATTGCCAAGAATTTTATATTGTCGCAATTATGTTAAATGAAATTTCTTTTTCTATCTCTTGCCCTTGGTTTTTATTTTTGTGGATTTATTTAATAACCTGCTATAAATAAAAAACATGGTTAACTATTTCAAGTAGTTTTTTAGTTGATTTTCAGAAGTTTTCTAAGTATGCCATCATAGTAACTTCAAAGACAGAAAGTTTTACTTCCTCATTGACAGTTCTAATTTCTTGAATTTCTTTTTCTTCTCTTATAAAGATTAGATTCCTAATTCTATATTGAATAGTAATGGTAGTAATGGGAATCCTTGTTTTTCATCTGACCTTATTAAAATAGCTCCTTGCTTATGCTCATTACATAAAATGCTTGTTGCTAGATTTAGATATATAATGCCCATAGGAAAAACTCCTTTTAATCTATATTCTCTGGTGGTTTTAATAGGAGTGGATGCTGTAAATTGTCAAAGGCATTTTCAGCAACTATTGATATAATTATAGAATTTATTATAATTTTGTTATGAATATGATTCATTATGTCAATTATTTTTCTTATATAGACCATCCCTTTATACCTATTATGAATCCTACCTGATTATGTTGTGCTATACTAGTAATAATTTGCAATCCCCATGCCAAAATTTTATTTAAGCTTTATGCATCAATCTCATTAGGGAGATTGCTCTATATTTCTTTGTCTTTATGGTTCTTCCTGGTTTAAATATCAGGACCACATTAGAGTCCTAAAAGAAATTTGGCATAACTCCTTTTTTTTCTATTTTTAAAAATAGTTTATTTAGATATGTACATGCATGGGGATGAATGTTGAAATACTTTCATAACATTTAATTCACAACATGAAATAAGATTCAATTAAAAAGGCTCTATTGCAAATGTATAGTATTCCCTCCCAGGGCCTAATCTATTGGGAAGAGAATATACTCAGTGTTAGTACATTTCCTTCTTTTCCTTTAATACAATAGATCTTTATGCCTATTTTTTCATTGGTGCCTGGATTTTTCCTTGTTATAGTCTTTGTTTTTGTGGCTTTATTTTTTTAACTCTGTCTTATACCTACAGCCCCTCTGTCAAAATATACTCCTTTTTTTCCCTTCATAGAAGTGCCATCTTCAAAGGCTGATTGATTCCTTGATTGATTGGTTCTTAGTCAATAAATGTCATCCCATTTTCCATACCAATAGAAATACACTTCTCAAGAGTCATAAATCACAACAAATTATAATCAATTCATACTGCCCACACAATCCTCATCAGTCAAATCTTCATGCAAATCCAAACCATTTCATGAGCCATTTATATCCACTGTCTTGCTTTAAGAAGACCCATTCAATTATGACCTCAAGAAAAACAAAATTGCTTCATGATCTTTTCATGTCCAGTCCCTCTAAGTACACTCTCTCCCAACCCCTATGGTACCCCAGCCAAAGCACTATAAGCCTCCCCAGCCAAACTATCTTGTATACTCACTTCTTCTGTCCCTTTAGCACTCCAATCATAGCACTGCAATGCTACTTAACTAAAGTATTGAACATACTCTCTCTCTTTGTGCCATTGTATTTCAATTATTGCACATATCCCTTGTTAATTACTGTATAGATTAAGGCAAGATCATTTCCTGATTTGTATATATAGCCAATTCTTTTGAGTACAATCCCACCCTCTGACCCTATTATACTACATCCCTCCTTCCCTAAAGTATCTAGTAAGGTAGGATTACTTCTTACTACTTATGTTTAGTACCTCTATCTCTATAGAAAGTACCATCCTCATAATCAACATTATTTCATGTCCCAGCCATATCCATATCTATTAAGTACAATCTGTTCAATTATATTCAAGCCTTTGATAATCCTAGGAGAAATACAATTCTTATGATTTAGAAGTGTGATCTTCCCTTGTTGGAATGTATAAAGTTCAATGTTCTTGACTATTTTTTAAAATTTTTATTCCTTTCCATTATCCTTTTTATGCACTTTTTATGCATCTCTTGTTTTTGAAGATTAAATTTTCTGTTTAGTTTGGTGATTATCAAAAAATTTTTGCAAGACGTCTATCTAATTGAAAATCTATCTTTTTCAGAGGAATTCTGGCCAAATTGGAAGAAAGAAGCCAGACACTGTGTTAAGTGGTCCTTGTTCCCCTCAAAAACAACATGAAAGAAACTTAATAGAAATTTGATCAACAAAACTAACAAACAGAAGCTAGAACTAACAAGATCTGTCTCAGGGGACTGTGGGTGAACCAGGAGCTGAGACCAGAGGACCAGTGCAGGGACAACAGTGGGACAAAAGCCAGAGGATCGGCCTTAGCCACAGAGGCTTTGGTGAGTGGCATGTCTGAGGACCAACTTTAGCCATGTAATCTTTGGCTGGGGGAAGAAGAGAGACAAGAGTGTGAGTTCCAACACAGAGAATTGTGAAGCACACCTGGAAAACAACCAGCTGGGCAAGAGACCTGAGCTCCATGCTTTTTGCAGAGCATTCTTCCCAGAAGCAATGGTAAGTACCCCCCCCCCCCCTGCCCCACACACACACACTCCTTCAGGCTCAGGAGTGGGCAACAGAGTTCACTCAACTGAAAGGGAGATTAACTCCTTCTCTCAGAACCCAACCCATTGGTCAAGGGCAACTCACACCATGCTGCTGAGGGCCCCAAAGAGTACAGGGAGAGCAACCAGTGCCCCCTACTGTCAGGCCCTTGAAATTACTAAATCATTTAAACAAACCCTCTAAGGTTTTCAATAGCAAACCTGAGAGTCAGTCCCTCCCCTCAAAACAAGATTCAAGGAAAATGAAGAAAAGGACAGAGGAAAGGTGGACCCATGGAGAAATACTTAGAACAAATCAATTCTAACCCAGAGAGATCTAGCACTTCTGAGGAGAATATGAATTTGTCTGCACCCCAGAAAGACTTATTGGAAGAAATCAGGAAGGAGTTTAAAACTCAATTGGAAAAATTGGAAAAAGAAATTCAAAAAAAAATTAATAAGTTGCAAGAGAAAATTAACATTTCACAACAAGAAAACAAATCCTTGGAAAATGCAATTGGAAAAATACAAAATGAGATTCTCTAAGATTCTGAATTGGGAAAATAGAAAAAGAAAATAATTCTCTCAAAACTATACTTGGGCAAATGGAAAACTCCATCAAAATAGAATTGACCAGTTGGAAAAGGATTTGCAAAGGTAAATGAAGAAAATTCTTCTCTGAAAAAGAGTGTAATCAATGGAAACTAATGACTTCATGAGACAACAATATTCTGTTAAATAAAACCAAAAGAGAGGAAAAAATAGAAAAAATGTAAAATATGTTATCAGGAAAACCACTAACCCTGAGAATAGATCAAGAAGAGACAGCCAGGGAATTATGGATCTTCCTGAAAACATTGAAGAAATAAAAAAAGCCTGGAATTAATATGACAGTATTTAGAGATGGAAAATTGCCCTGTTATCATGGCACCAGATGACAAAATAGCTATTGAAAGAATACATCGATACCCTCCTGAAAGAGATCCTAAAATGAAAACACCAAGGATCATTGTGGCCAAATTTTAGAACTATCAGATATAAGAGAAATATCCTGCAAGCTGCCAGAAAGAAATCATTTAAATACCAAGGAGCCACAGTAAGGATTACACAGGACCTGGATGTATCAACAATAAGGGATCAAAGGACCTGAAATGAGATATTCTGAAGAGCAAAGGAGATTGGAATGCAGCCAAAAATCTACTATCCAGAAAATCTGAGCCTTTTCTTCCAGGGAAAAAGATGGACATTTTATGAAATTGCAGAAAGGCAGAAAGAGCGAATATATCTTTCTGATATCATAATGCTATAAAAATCATATGCAATATTGGACAAGGGAGATATAGACCCATAACTAATGTAAACTAAGTAGCCTCATGTTAAAGAATGGGTGGATTAAGCAACAAATTATAGAAAGAATTATTTCATCCTCAATAATGACAATAATGAACGAACATGCCAAAGCCTATGGGATACACTCAAGGTGGCTGTCAGGGGATATATTTAACTTTAAATGCTTACATGAATAAATTAGAGAAAGAGGAAATCAATGAACTAATTATGCAACCAAAAAAATTGAGAAAGAACAATTTAAAAATCCCCAAATAAATACCAAATTAGAAATTCTAAAATTTAAAGGAGAAATTAATAAAATCAAAAGAAAGAAAACTATTGAATTAATAAATAGTACAAAGAGTTGCTGTTTTGAATAAACCAATAAAATTTATAAACCTAGTCAATTTGATTAAAAAAAAGAAAGAAGAAAACCAAATTGCTAGTATCACAAAAGAAGAAAGTGAACTTACCACTAAAGAGGAGGAAATTAAAATAATAACTCAGAATTATTTTGCCCAACTCTATGTCAGTAAATTTGACAATCTAAGAGAAATGGATGAATATTTACAAAAAAAAGTTGCCCAGATTAAATGAAGAGAAAATTAAAAACCTAAAAAAGCCCTGTGTCAGAGAAAGAAATTCAACAATCCCTCATTTAATTCTCTAGGAAAAGATCCCCAGTTCCAGATGGATTCACAAGAGAATTCTATCAAACATTTAAGGAACAACTGCATCTAATTCTATATAAACTCTGGTAAAATAGGTGAAGATAGAACTCTGTCTAACTCTTTCTATGATACCAATATGGTACTGATACCTAAACCAGGAAGAGTTACAATAGAAAGAAAAAAAGTACAGACATCTCTCTGATGAATGTAGATGTAAAAATCTTAAATAAAATCTCAGCAAAACAATTATGACAATTTATTACTGGGTGATATTATGATCAAGTAGGATTTATCCCATAATTGCAGGGTTGGTTCAATATTAGGAAAACTGTTAGTATAATTAATTGTATCAATAACAAATCTATCAGAAATGATATGATTATCAATATATGCTGAAAAAGCTTTTGACAAAATATAGTATCCATTCCTACTAAAAACACTAGAGAGTATAGAAATAAATGGATTGTTCCTTAGAATAATTAGCAATATCTATCTGAAACCATCAACAAGCATTATATGCAATGGTTATAGGCTAGAGGTATTCCTAATAAGATCAGGGGTGAAACAACGATGCCCATTATCACCACTACTATTCAATACTGTATTAGAAATGTTAGCTTCCACAATAAGAGAAGAAAAAGAAATTGAAGGAATTAGAATTGTGAAGGAAGGGACAAAACCCTACTTGCTAATAACATGATGGTATACCTAGAGAATACCAAAAAAAATCATCTAAAAAACCACTAGAAATAATTAGCAACTATAGCAAAGTCACAGGGTATAAAATAAACCCTCATCATTCCTCAGCCTTTATATATATATATATATTACTAGCAAGATACATCAGCAAGATCTAGAAAGAGAAATTCCATTCAAAGTATCCTCAGACAATAGAAACTACATGGAAGTCTATCTGCCAAGGCAGACTCAAAAACTTTTTGAAAACAATTACAAAACACTTCTCATACAAATAAAATCAGATTTAAATAACTGGGTAAACATCAACTGTTCATTGATAGGTCAAGCTAATATAATAAAAATGATAACTCTACCAAAACTAGTGCCCTACCAATCAAAATTTAAGTAAAATTTTTTAAGTAAATGAGTATTCATCATTTTGATATTTGTCTTCTGCTCCTGGAGTAATGGGAGTGTGGTCCTAAGCTTTTCGTGCTGGGACTGGGACATGTTCCCTGACATTGCTTGCCAATGTGTTGCCTATGCAGCTATTGCAGAGGTTTATTTACTCCTTTATGTTCAGATTTTGCCTGAACAGTGGTTTGTTCCCTGCTCTTCCCAGTATTCCCAGGGCTTAGACTTTCTTTGGGGGTTGGACCCTTCTTTCTGATTTACCATCTAGATGAACTTGGGAACTGGCCTGCTAATTTAGCTTCCAGAACCTGGGCTGGTATCTAGCTGCCAGAACCTGGGTTGTTCTATGGTTAGAAGAAGTTAAGGACTTGTTTTTGCTCTTTTATTTGGTAGAATGTATAGCTTTAATGTCTGTGCTAGCTTCACTCCATAATCTTGCCTCCATCTCCAAAAAACCAATTTTTTACATTATTTTATATAAGGCCATAGGACTAAAATAAAGACTAAAAAACAATTTTTGTTCCTTAGGTGTTGCAATGTCATTGAGGAAAAGTGTTATTTTAATTTTTTTTAGTTTTTCTTTTATACTTATACTGTAGAAAATTGTCATATTAAATAGGTGGCATTTTCATAGCAGTATAAAGGAGAAGCTGGTTGATCGTAATGACAGCAATGATGATGGTAATTATGACAATGATTCTAATGGTGATTATGAAGAGTATTTTAATGTGATATAGAAAAAAATTTTGAAGAAATGTTCTATTTTTCTGCTTTCATAATAACTGAAGAAAGTAAATTTTTAAGAGGAGTGACTACAAATTCTGAAAAGTAGCAACTGATTTCAGTCTTACATAAATGCTATTCAGTCTTACATAATTCCTACTTCTAATGTCATTTCTCATGTCAATATTCTTCCTACTAACATATAAAATAATATAATTCTTAGCATATAATAGTGTTAATATATTGTTTATACATATGTATGTGTCCTTATATATAAATTCTATGGACAAGTCTAAGATAAGTCAAGAACATATTAAATAATTAATATGGATTGAAAAATTACAAAGTGTAGAATTATAGAATTTGAACTGTTCTTAAAAACAGGTATAATATTCTGGCTTTTGGTTTATACAGTTTCTAAGATGTTGTAAGTGGAATAAATTATATTAATAATATTTTTCCTTAAGGAGTGTACAGAATTTTGACTATCTGCATTTTTGTGAAATTGGAAGTTTTCTGCAGATTATCTAGTTAATAGAGCATATATATATATATATATATATATATGTAATATAGTTACTTTTAAATATGTAGAAACATTTTACTCTTTTACAAAGATTCATTTGGAAGAAAACATCTGTCTTTTTGACAATATTCACATGATGTCATGAATGAAAAACAGCTGGACAATTACTTGGAAATTTTGCTCATCAAATGACTCCTGCCATGAAAAATGTTTATTACACTTTTTTATTTTCTAGTGCATCCTTTGGTGCATTAGAGTATTAAATTAGTTCACTGACTTAGATGAATAAATGTTATTCTCCAAAATTTTGAACTTGTACCAAGAGAATATTTCTTATACTAGTAAAGTTAAATACATGTTTCTCCTTGCAAATACTGAAAAGTATAGTAACCTATTATTATTTATCTCATTTTCTTCTGACTTTTTAAATTCTCTCTCTCTCTCTCTCTCTCTCTCTCTCTCTCTCTATATATATATATATATATATATATATATATATATATATATATTTACAATTCACATCACTATTTTGACTACTTCTACATTTTATTTGTTATCTTTACAACTTCTTCCCCTCCCAAATTTATGGGTCCTCTTCAAATTTCTTTCTAAAATCCTCTTCTGTTTTCTATAGGCACTCTGTTCATTCCCATGTATTAAATGTTCACCTTTTTGCAGATGGCACTTTGGCTTCTTCACCAGCAACCTCTTCTTAGAAGTCAAGAATGAAATTTCCTCTTACTTTCTGGATTTATCCTTGCTGAGTAACACTCTCATTTTAAGCTATTTAAACACAAACATTTTTCTTCTTATATATATATATATATATATATATATATATATATATATATATATATATATATATGTATATATATACATATATATATAATGTATAAGTATATGAATTATATAAATATATGAAGTATATAAAATAAAATTTCATTCTACCTTTAATTTCTTTTGTTCTAATAAGGGCACCATCTGCCTGATGGGCATACAGACTCACAACTCTAAAGTTGTCTTTGCCTCATCCTTTTTAGTCATTACTTATGTCCAATTAATCATGAAATCATGCTGCTTCTACATCTACAATATCATTTGTATTGAATGAGATATGTTCTTCAAATGGTAGAAGTGAAGAAGAGACACAAATAAGAGAAATAATCTCTGATGAAGTCAGTTTCCACCATCACCATCTTAGTTCATTTAGGTCTTGATCTATTTCCATCCTAAATGATTATCAACCCTCAAATACCTTCTATGTACAGTGTAACCCTTCACTAATTCTTGAATCACTACCTGAAAAATATTACTTAGGTAACACTATGATCTTTACATTTCTCTACTACAAAGCCATCAAAAATTCTGCAATTCCTAATGCTTTGTCTCCCTTTTCCAATTAGCTTTCATGCATCTCTTGAGTCTTGTATTTGACAATCAAATTTTCTGTTTAGTTCTGGTCTTTTTATCAGAAAATTTTTAAGTCTTCTAATTCATTGAAAAATTCATATTTTTCCCTGATAGAATAAGATGGATTTGCAGGATAGCAAATTTTTCAATTGTAATTCAAGGTCCTTTACCTTCTGAAATATCATTTTCCAGGCCCTCTGATCTTTCAGTGTTGAAATTGATGAGTCCTATGTAATTCTGTTTCTGCTTCCTTTATTTTTAAACTGCTTCTTTTTCCTGCTTGTGGTATTTTCTCTTTTTTTTGAGAATTCTGAAATTAGGCTAAGATAGTCCTTGGAGATTTTTTATCCAACTTTATCTTTCAGGAGCAGTTCTACATTAATCTAATATATTGGGATTGTTTCCCATGATAATTTCCTGAAAGATATTTTTCCAGGCTCTTTTTTTGATCTAGGATTTCTGGTAGGCCAATAACTCTCAAATGATCTCTTCTAGATATATTTTCATGTTACTTGATTTTCCGAAATGGAACTCTATGCTTTTTTTCAAAATTTTTTTAGTCTTTTGATTATTTCATAGAAACTTGGTGTCTCATAGATTCATTAGTTTCTATTTGTTCAATTCTAATTTATAGGATTTTATTTTTGTCAGTTGGCTTTTGTGTTTCCTTTTCCAGTTGGCTAATTGTACTTTTTTGCTAAGTTAAATTCCCTCAAAAGTTGGTCATTTGAACTTTTAAGTAATTTACATTCCTTCTCCTTTGGTTGATTATATTTTTTGATTAGGTAAATTCTTTTTTCTAGTTGGTTATTTTTACTCTTAAAGTTGCTGATTACATTGGTCAATTTGTCATAATTTTCCTGCATGAGTATCATTTCTTTTTTCCATTTTTCTTCTTTTTCCTTCTTTGGTTTTTAAAATCTTTTTAAAGTTCTACTATGAGGTTTTGGATTTGAGTCCGATTCGCAAACTCCTTTTAGATTTTCCAAGTAGGTAACTTATCACTGCTTTCTTCTTGAGAGATGGCATTTCTATCTTCTCTAAATAGTAGCTTTCTATGATTTAGTGCTCTTTTGGGGTTTTCTGCTCATTATAATTGTTGAGCTCATTTTGTGCTGTGGTTATATTCTGATCCCTATTGCTTGCCAAAATGTTCCCTATGCAGCCCAGGTCTTGACTATGCAGAGGTTTGCTACCTCCTTTATGTCTAGGTTTTGCCAATGCAGTGGCTTGTTCCTAAAAGAGGCTTCTCTATTGCCCCATTATTCTCAGGGATTAGACTTTGTCTGGGAACAGAATTCTCCTTGCTGGTCTTCTTTTGAGACCTGGGTTGCTATCTCGTTGTTGGGACCTGCACTGAACTGTACCTAAAAGCTTCCTACTGTCTTTTCTGCTCTCCTGCCTAGCAGGGCTTTACTGCCCTTACCCTCTGCCCAAAGAGACAGACCTTCACTGAAGATCCTCCATGTCTAAAGTTAACAACTTTTTCAATCATTTTCTTTATTAATATTTTATTTTTTCCAAATACATGTTATGAAGGTTTTTCAACATTCATCCATATGCTTATGTATATTTTTAAGTTGCAAAATTTCCTTCCTTCTTTCTTTCCCTCTCCCCTCAGTGGCAAGCAGAAAGGTGAATATTGTACATAGACATTTGCGTTAAGCATGTTCACAGATAAGTCATTTTTGCAATGAGGAATTAGGATTAAGGGAAAGAAATGCATGAATTTTTTTTTTAAGTAAATGAGTGTTCATCAGATTCTGAAGAATATTTTATGCTTTATTTTGTTTAGTTTTTTTATTCCTCTGGATGGGGATAGCATTGTCCATAACCAGTCTAATAGAGATATCCTAGTTCTCTGAGTTACTGAGAGGAGCTACATCCATCAAGGTTGATGAACTCACAATGTTGTTGTTAATGTTTACATTGTTCTCTTAGTTCTACTCCCTTTGCTCAGCATTAGATCCTGTAATGAGTTCCACTCTTCTCTAGAGTCTCATCATTTGTGGTTTCTTATAGAACAATTGTATTCAATAATATTCATGTACAACAACTTGTTTAACCATTCCTCAATTGATAGGCATTCCCTCAATTTTTAATTCTTTACCACTACAAAAAGAATTGCTATGAATATGTTGGAACATGTGGGACTTCTCCCATTTTCTATGATTTCTTCTGGATATAGGCCTAGAATTGGAATTGCTGGGACAAAGATTATGAACAGTTTTATTGCTCTTTGGGCACAGTTCCATATTGCTCTCCAGAAAAGTTGAATCCTTTTACAATTCCACCAGTAATGTATTAATGCCCCAATCCTCCCACAACCTCTCCAACATTGATCATCTTAACTGTTCTGTGAGGGGACACCTCATAGTTGTTTTAATTTGCAATTCTCTAATCAATAATAATTTGGAGAATATTTTTCATATGATTGTATATGCCTTTAATTTCTTCATTTGAAAACTGTCTATTCATATCCTTTGGCTTCAATATTTCTTTTTTTATTTTCATGGCATGTGTGATTTTAATGTCTGTGTTGAGACTTCATTTAATGTTGTATAGAGAAAAGCTCCTGGAGTATGGAGTATGCTAGCTTCACACTGCCATCTTGGCCGTCCCCAAGAAGTAATTTCAATATAAAATATGTCAAAAAATTAAACAGGTATCTTTTATAAAATAGTTTTATTTTATCACATATTTAATAAGGAATAAAATGTCTTTCCTCTAACATTATCTAGTGCCCAAATATAGATAAAGTGTATCATTGACACCCCTCCTAGAAGAAGCTCTATTTTGTCTGTCCTGATTGAAGATGGAATACTGATGTATTTGTGTGACGCACATTGCCTGGATCTTGGACGAAAAAGGAGGGTAAGAGTACTGACTCATTCATTATGGAATTGAAAATAGAGATACTTTGATAAGAAAAGAAGCTATTATACCCTAAACCATGACAGGGTTCCTCTGTGAAATTTGATGCTATGGAAATAATAAGACAGAGCAATGATGTACAATTAAATATTGTTGAATTCAAAGTCACAATATATTTGTGCTAAATTCTGGATCTTCTACTTGAAAACTATTTAACTCTAGATATCACCTCTCTGGGACTCTGTTCTTTCATTTATAAATTAGAGAGAATAGGATTAAATTACTTTTGATGTATCATTCACCTCTAAATCTGTAATCTCTGATAATGTACAAGACCAGTTTAGGAACAACAGTCTTTGTTTGAACACAGGCTATTCTTAACAGCCATGACACAAATCATTTCCAAGTAAACCATCACCTGGACAGTCTCAGGAGCTGGCAAACCACCCTTAGAGATAAGGTGCGCCAGAGTCCTTGGGAGCTGGACATTCCACCCCACAGACCAAGGGCACTAGACACAACTGTGTTTTATCACCTCCGAACTAACATACCCCCTTATCCTGTAAGGCAAGATGCTGCACCCTGCTTGTGCATCCCCATTCCCTCATTATTCTTTGTTCTACCCCGGAAGACCTAACAGTATATATGTAGAAGCTAAGCAGTAATAAAATTGAGCTGGAGGCATAAGGCAGTGGTGGCTTGACTCCTTATTCTCACCTCCCCTCCAGGTCGTCACTGTGGGACCCAAGGTGAAGCAAGCCACAAGTCTTTATTTCTATTATTGTCTTAGTCTTTCTGCTTCTGATTTTCTGTATTTGTTTCTTTCTCTGTCTTTATATCTGTCTTTTTCAACTGTGTCTATCTCTATGTCTCTCTCTCTTTTTTTACAGAAAGAACAGTAATTTTAAAATTATTTCTTTGTTTTTCCAAAGAGATGTATTGAGATCCTAATTATTTCTTCTTTTATTCAATATTTAGATTTTATTTTTGCTATTTCATTTTTGTTTCATGAAATCATTGAATTCCTTTTGTTAATTCTAATTTTGAGGGATTCTGTGATTTGGGTAAGGTTTTGTACTTTTTATGCCAAATGTTCATTCCTTCTCAAGTTTTTCCTCCATTAGTTCTTATTTATTTCCTTTATTGCTTCTACTTTATTTACAATACATTTTCAAATAAATTTTCAAGCTTGCTTTATTTCATCTAGAATTTCTTAATTTATCATATGACAAAACTGGGTTTTTATTTGAAGTTTTTTTAAACAAATTTTCTACAAATTTCTACAAATTCTCCTCTTCTGGATTTGTAGTTTTTGCATATTTTGCATTGTGACAGCTAACTTTCCTTTTGTTTGTTTATTTAATCTTTTCTTCCAGTCATCCCTGAGCAACTTCATTAGTTGAACTTGCTGAGGGGACTTTGGAGCTGAGTATGTGATCCTGGCCAATCTGAAGAAGCTCTTTCTCTCCTACTAATCTACCACACAGCTACTTTCACAGGTGAGGATCTGAGTTTAGCCATTCATATACTTTTGTCTCAGGGTTTTGAATCCCCAGTGAATATCTCCTCTAGGCCTAAAACCTCTGAGCTGGACTGAGAGCTGAGTTTGTGCTCCATTCTGGGCATTCTCTTACTGTAGCTCAGTGATTTGGGTGCTGAGTCTAATTTCTTACTTCTTCTGAGCTTTCTTGAGACTTTTGGCTAGCTCAGGACCCTAGACTCTAAATCTAGGCTTCCATTCCAGGACTGTTTTCCAATTCTGGTCAATTTTTGGTTTGGTTTGGTTTTTTAACTTTAGTCTGAAAAGATGTTCAGTACTTTTATTTCCCTGCCAATACATTCTCCTATTTTCTTAGATTGTTTTTGAAGTACTTAGTATAGTATTAGAAGGAGATGTATTGCTTGCTTCTCCATCATCTTAGATAGTTTCTCATAATGACTACTACTAGACCTTTGCAAGGAAGATGACCACCTTGACTAATCACATGCTTGGAGATTTGAATTATACAATTATGTTTATTATAGATAGTAGTAAGCTGTGTAAAACATCCTTGTCACTAGCCTTTATCAGAATCATCCATTCAGGGCCTGAATTTTTGGGGAAAAAGGACTCTTGGGGCTGGACTGGCTTCTGCTATAATCTCTTGGCTTTAAATGATTTGAAATCCTTAGTAACAGTGAAATAACCAAGGCACATCAACAATGCTGGGCAAGTATTAATCTGTGCTCTAGGTTAATATTCAACAATCTGGCACATTTTAACCTATCACTCTTTCAGCTGATCTTCTGTATAATCTTTCCTCTCAGATCTTCCATCTTTAGCTTTTGATGGTAGGAACTTTGGCAACTTGTTAAGTTATCAGATTGTTTCATAATGAATATTTTCTGTATTGAAATTGCCATTGCATTCTGAAAAGAAAATAAGAAGGCCAACCATATGAAACATAGAATAAATATGATGAAAATAATCCCAAATAGCCCCATAGAGTATGAAGTATTTATATTTATGAATACCATACATATGAATGAGATGGAGGGTATTGCTGCTTCTTTTGAGCCCAGAAGGAATGCTTTCCAACTCCTTAATTTAAAAAAAAATACAGTTTTGTATTTTTTCACATTGGTGTGCCTTTAAGTATAGGCAATGATTATATTTAGAAATATGCTAAAAAAATTAAATTCCAGGGGGTGGAGCCAAAGGTTCGTGGCAGAAGAGCCTCTCTTAGATAACCTCTCTCCAAAATATTTCAAAAAACCTTAAAATTATGACTCTAGCTAAATTTTCAAGAGACAGAACCCACAGAAAGATCAAGTGAGGCAATTCTCCAGCCCAAGGTAACCTGGAAAATAGTGGGAAGGTTCTGCTCCACAGGGTTGGTTGAAGGAGTTTCAGTATTCTGAGAATAGCCCCAGGATGTCTGGGAGTACCCACTCCTAGCAGCAGAGGCAGTTTCCTGACCTGCACCTCAGGGGGCACCAAGCACAACTTGGAAGATAAGCAGGGAGACCTCTGCCAGAGCTAGCGTGAAACCCAGGCCAGCATGGTCCTCCTCAGCATGGCTGCAGTCCTTAGCATAGGCCAGAACACAGGAAAATGAAACAGGCCTGTGGAGTCACCCAGAAGGAACCTCCAGGCAGCTTCACCCTGAGTGCTCAGCCCACAGAAGGTAAGGGGGTGGAGGAAGACTGCTGAGGTCTGTCCTCTTTCCCTGGGATAGGACTCTGCACTTTGAGCATATTCAGACTCTGGTCATAGTCTGGGGCCCCAGCAGGGTGTCCTTGTGGCCATTCACCAAATCAGGAAAGTAGGCAAAGTCTCACATACTGAGGTCCTTGCAAGGATGTCTCAATAATTCTCAAAAGCTCAGGAAGCACTCTCAAACCAGGTACAGACTGGGGAAATGAATAAACAGAAAAAAAGGAACCTGACCATAGACAACTAGTTTAGTCCTATGAGGATTAAAATGTTCGATCTGAGGATTAGAAAGTGCAAGCTTCTACATATAAAGAATCCAAGAAATAAAGAAGTTGGACTCAGACTATGACAGATCTCAAAAAAGATTTTGAAAATGAAGTAGGGGAGGTAGAAGAAAAATTAGGAAAAGAAATGAGAGAAATGCAGGAAAAACATGAAAACCAAGTCAGTAACTTAGTCAAAGAGATTTAAAAAAATGCTGAAGAAAATAACATTTTAAAAACTGTAGAGGCCACTCAAGCAAGGTTGGGGGTCAAGAAGCCAATTATGGCCAAAATAACCTGAGCTTTGTTGACCCTTGAGCTGAAAGCTTCCACGGAACTCTGATTTGATAACGCAACTCCGTCATTCTTGGTCTCACTAATGGATAAACCCTGTTTCTGAACTTCTTGACCTGTAGTTAATTCCTGCCCATAACAAAGGTATATCATTGTTTTTATCCTGTATGCTAATTTTGTGGTTTTCTTCTATAAGAACTGCTTAAAGTTTTCAATAAATGTGCTCTGTCAGTTGTCCTGCTGACACCCCCACCTGAGAGCAATGTATTTTCTTTTCTCTCCTGAGTCGAATCCATTCCCTTGTAGACAGGGGATCAAAGCAAAAAAAAACAAAACAAAACAAAACAAAACAAAAAAAACAGTTTAGCTCCAATGGATAAAACAGTTCAAAAAGTTATTGAGAAGAATGCTTTAAAAAGCAAAAATGGTCAGATGGAAAAGGAGATAAGAAAGTTCTCTGAGGAAAGCAAATCCTTCACATATAGACGGAGTTAAAGGAAACTGAAGTCATAAAACTATTCTAGGATCTGCATTTCAGAAATCAACTTTTCTGAATCAAATATATGGCCTTCATATTCAAACTTAAAGATTTAGATCCCAAAAGATCAGCTAAAGATGTGCAATTGTCAAAACTCTTTAATATGCTCATATGTATGTTATACCTGGCAAAGAAATAGCAAGAATGGTAATTCTACATTAGACTATTTGTAGGAAAAGATTGACAATTCATTACCAAAACCCATCATATAAATTAAATATTAACCTTATTTGATGGAAATTTGTCTATGAAAATCATTTTCACATCCAGATTAATTACCATCATCAATAAGAAAGTAAAAATATGGATTCCTTGTTGGTATTTGGAATATGGATATTTGGAATTCAGATACATCCCATGATGTGTGTGTGATTATATGAATGGATATAATTAAATTGTGACTATATTTATATATATATATACATATATATACATATATATATAGTATTCAATATATTGCACAATATAAACAGAAGATAATGTGTATATAATTCACTTCATATATTTGAAATAATAGAGAGAATTTCTTAAATCATGAAGAGAATATTAATGATTTAAACTAAATATATATATATAAATATATATGAACACTTGTCCAGACTAATGAACCTTCTCTTGATATGTAATTAAAATGCCAAATTTTGAATCACACAAGTACTGAAGTTATTTCCAAATAAATAATATCAAAGAACAGTTTAATAATTTAATCATTAATAATCTGTTTTTAATATAATTGATTATAGCCAAATACTCTGTTCTCATTTTGAGCTGGGAGAAAATAGGAACTAAAGGAGTGTACAATTGAAGAATAGTTAAATAAATTATTTAATGTGACAGTAATGGAATGCAGTTGTGCAGTTAAAAATATGAAACTGATAATTTCAGAAAACTATAAGAAGATCTGGATTAACTGATGTGGAACAAGAAGAACAATTACATAGTAATACCAGCATAGAAAAGACAGAAAAGATAAAAGAATTTGAAAACTGATCAACTCAATAACTAATCAAGATTCCAAAAGAATATTATGAATTGTGCAGACCACCTTCTGACAATAAAGAGATAGTCATTTGCCATAAAAGAGATAGTCATTTGCCATAAAATGAGACAGAAACAATATGGGAAATGGATTAGCCTTCCTATGTTTTGTGACCTGGTTTTATTTTTCTTTCTTTCTTCCTTCCTTTCTTTTTTATTCGTTTATTCTTTCTTTTCTTTCTTTTCCCTTCCTTTGTTCCATCATTCCTTTCTTTTAAGGGTTTAGGGGATAGATGGAATTGAATATATATATATGTATATATATATATATATATATATTTACATATACACCACACACATCATATATATATATGAAATATGTGTGCATATGGAGAAGCACAAAAGGTTTGAGACAGGGGAAAATAGAGAGGGCATTTTAACAAAAAAATGGATATATAATATGCTTTGACATAAATTGCTGTCTTATTGATTTATTCATTCATTCAACTGCTAAGCACTTATTCATTAAAAAACTACTATATGCCAGCTGCTATGTATGAGAAGAATTTAGTATAAAGGAATTGTCTCTTGCTTTCAAGGAGCTTCCATTATATTTTTCATCAGTGAGACAGAAAGTATTTTCTCCAATTGGAATATAGATGTTCCTTTCTTACTTTGACACAAGCTTTAAATCTTGAACTTGACAGTTTTTTTAAAAATAACTTTGAAGTCTCCTATTCTATATTATTAATACCAATTTATGTCAGATATTTTAATTACTGTGTCACTCAAGTGGGACAGAAACAGAAAGACACTGAAACAGAGAGGCAGAAAAGAAAGAAAAACAGAAAAGAGACAAAGCAAAAAAAAAATAGAAAGGAAAAGAGACATAATAAAAGTGACATAAAAGGAGAGGTAGAGAAAAAGATATACACATAGAGTAAGAATGAACCATTGGGTTGAAAAACTCCCAAAAGTGCCCAGGAAAAGTGACTGTCAGCAAAACTGTTTGATACTGACTAAGAAACACAGCGGTTGACCAGTAGAATCAATTAGGTACAAAAAGAATAGTAACAGATGACTATAGTAATACAGTATTTGATAAGCCCAATGATTCCAGTTTCTGGAATAAAAAGTCACTAACTGAGAAAAATTCTTGGAAAACTGAAAAAGAATATGGTAAAAGCAAGCCATAGACGCACATCTCATAACCTATCCCAAAATAAAGTTGAAATGGGTACAGGATTTAGACAGAAAGGTGATACCATAAATAAATTATGAGAACACGGAATAGTTTAACTGTCAGATCTGTCAGATCTATGGAGAGTGGAGGACTTTATGACCAAAGAAGTGATAGAAAACTTTATAAAGTGAAAAATGGATTATTTTGGCTACATTAAATAGAAAAGATTTTGCAGAAATAAAACCAATTTAACCAAGATCAAATGGAATGTTGAAAACTGGAAAATAATTCTCACAGCTATATTTCTGAGTCAGATTTATAAGAATATGTCATTCTTCAATTGATAAATGCTCATAGGATATTAACAGACAGTTTTCAGATGTAGAAATAAAAGCTATCAATAATCATATGAAAAATGGTCTAAATCATTAAAAAATAAAAGAGAAATGGACCCACATGTACAAAAATATTTACAAAAAAACCTTTTTCTAGTGGCTAAAATCTGAAAAATGAGGGGATGCCCGTGAATTGGAGAATGGCTTAACAAATTATGGTAGGTTGCCTAGGTGGAGTCAGGCCTGGAGTCAGGAGTACCTGAGTTCAAATCTGGTATCAGACACTTAATAATTACCTACCTGTGTGGCTTTGGGCAAGCCACTTAACCCCATTGCCTCGCAAAAACTAAAAACAAAACAAAAGAAAAACAAGTTATGGTAGATGAATGCAATGGAATGCTATTGTTCTGAAAGAAGTCAGGAGTGAGTAGTGGAGCCAAGATGATGGCCCATAGCTAAGAAGCTCTATGAACTTTTCTTGAAATAACTTTAAATGAAAACTCTTTACAGATCTAAAATCTGCAGATACCACAAAAAAAAAATGAAAAAAGTTCTCAACTCAAGATCTCATCAAGGAATTTCAGTTAAGGTCTGTCTCTTCTGGGTAAAAGGGATGTATAAATCAGCATGGCTGGGAGAACTGGAAAGTCAACAGAAAACTCTTAGCCACAGCACAGTCCAGTTTGGGGCTTAACAAGAGAATGTGGCAGCAGGTCAATAATGAGGGTCCCAACCCCAGCTCAGAAGAGAATATTGAAGTTCTGGAAATATTGGTAAAACAGAAGGAGCTGAAGTGGGCTACCCTAATGCAGTGAACAAAGTGCTGTATAGACAAATACCACAGGCAAGCGGAAAGCCAAATTACCCTAAAGGAGGGGGGAAAAAGCTGCTACATAGGCAATCCCTTGGCAAATGGAAAACCTGTTAGCCAAAAGAAGGAAACAACCCAATGTATGGACAGTCCCTTGACATAAAGGAGGGAACAAATATCTTGGTAGGGATACCCTGAAGTATGCAACAAACCACTTCATAATCAATACTATTGACAAGTGATAACCCAGAGACCAGTACCCCACTCCAGAACAAAAGGACTGGGACTATACTTCCTGTGCCCAGAAGTAGAGTCCAACTATCAAAAAAATACAGTAATATAGTGTTTGATAAGCCCAAAGATCCCAGTTACTGGAATAAAAACTCACTAATTGAGAAAAATTCTGGGATTGGGGAAAATAAAAATGCCATCTCAGAAGAGGAAATGCCTCAGATGAGCTTATGAATTGACCTCAAATTCAAAAAGATCTCTTAGAAGACCTCAAAAAGAAATTTAGAAACCAAAGAAGAGAGGAAGAAGAAAATGTAGGGGAAAATTAGATACATGCAGAAAAATTATGAAAAATTGACTCAAGAAGTCAACTCCTTCATAAATAAAAATGACCAACTGGAAAAATAATGCAATCATAAAAGAATAAAATTAACCAAATGGGAAAAAGTAAAAAACTCATTAAAGGGGAAAATTAGGGGCTGCTAGGCAGCACAGTGGATAGAGCACCAGCCCTGGAGTCAGGAGGACCTGAGTTCAAATTCAGTTTCAGACACTTAATAATTGCCCAACTGTATGATCTTGGGCAAGTCACTTAATCCCACTACCTTTAATAAAAAAAAAAAAAAAAAAACAACTAAAAAGATAAAATTTACTAAGACAGGGTCCATGCGATCATTGGTCCTGTTGGAAAATGTAGAATGAACAAACATCACAGAAATATAAAGGCAAAAGAGCACCAACCTCAAGAAGCTTATATTTTATTTTAAGAAAGCAATGTGTACACATATACTTAAATGAAAATTTCCTCTTTGTTGTAGGGACAAGACTGAATAGCAATACCAAGATTAGGAAAGGTCTCAAATAAAATGATTCAAGATGAGTCTTGAATGGAGTTATCAGTTTGAAAATGTAGGTAAGTATTCATGATCAAATGCAAGGAATGATATTTTTGAAGAATTTTTTCATATTATTGTATATCAGAATTAGAAATTTCCTCTTTTGCATGAAGCCTTTTCCCCTCAATTGCAAGTATCCTTTCTCCAGAAATTTACATTGTATTTATTTTAATTATATTTACATATTTATACTTTGTTTCTTTAGATTGTAGGTTCCTTGAAATCATTGGTTTTCATTTTTGCCTTTGTATTCTTGAATGTGTACCAGTGACCTTATTTTCATTAAGCACAGTATAATTACTTAATAAATATTTTTCATTGATTACATGTTTTTTTGATTGTATTTGTGCTTTTGTGTCTGTATCATTTCTTAAAATGCATTGTAAATATCTTTATAGAAGGAACTGTGATATCTATTTCTTATCTCCTAAAGCATCTAATGCAATATTTTGATTCATCAATAAACATATATTCAATAAATCAGAAAACATATATATATATATATATATATATATGGATGGAGCAAACTGAGATATAAACAGAAACAATAATACTATGGAATATTTAAACAACATAGAGCAGGGTGGGAAAGGTGTGTGTTTGGTGTCTCCCCACTAGAGATAGATATCTACAATATGTCTTTAGCAAAAATAAAAATGCTGTCTATCCAAACATATATATTTTTGTGGGAGATTATTTCCTCTATCTTTATCCAGAAAAAGACCTTATTTTATGTCATGATATAATACTAGAATTTGGTAGGAATGCCAGATGTTCTACAGTAGGAGATGAGTTAAACGAACATCAGTGGTTCAGAAAGTAGAGACAGAAGCTAGCCAGAAATAATGAAGTCCATGCCAGGTCTAGCAGATGTTTGCATCTCTTCTTGTAGTTATTTTCATTTAGATTGTTCTGCAACAGAATAAGGAGGCATTTGTAAAAATTCCAGAATCTCTAGTGCCTTCTGGACCAACATGCCATATTGTACAAATAAATGAATCTCTGTACATTATTAATATAGCATCATTGTTGGATGAGATGAAAATAACAAATCCGTCATGTTTGACAATACTAACTAAACTTTTTCCTTTACACTATGCAGTCTGTTGCATGACTCATATGGTTAGAACATGTCTGTTGAATACATCATAAAGTAGTTTTGAGTCGGAGAGATTCCAAGACAGCTTGCTCCTACCCCACTGTGTTTTTCCACTCTTAAAAATTTTTGCTAGCAAGTAGAAGATATATAGGAGCACAGAAGGGTGATTTCATCAACACATTCTCCTAGAAGGAAAAACAAAGAAGTTATTTTAAAAAAAAGATATTTTATTTCTTTGAATGTTATTTAAGTTTTTAAATAATATAATAAAGCACAGTTTTGGGTAGAAGATACTTGGATGTCTTCAAATGAATTTTATTTTTGAAACCATTCTCCAAGGTACAATTTATAAAGTGGGTTGATAAAAACCTACTTAAGATCCAGTTTACGCCCTCAGTGAGTTTCCTATCTGAAAGACATGTTGACATCAGATACTAAGCTTTTGATTATAAATTATTTTTGTTTGATTAATCATTCCACTCATGTCTGACTGTCCATGATCCATTTTCTTGGCAAAAATATTAAAATTATTTGCTTTTTCATTCTCCAGATCATTTTACAGATGAGAAAGCTGAAGTAAGTAGGGTTAAGAGATTTGCCTAGGGGCACAATAGCTAGTGTTTGAGACTGGATTTAAAACCAATTTCTAGTGGCTCCAGAGATGTATCCACTATCTACCCACAGAGATCCATCCATCTAGCTGCCTAAGGTGGGGGGGGGAGGAAGCCAGCTAAACTTAATGTGGTTGCAACTCAGAAATATTTTCAGTTATGTACAATTGTAATTTTTGGGGGGGTTGCTAGAACATGACTTGGGAGTGCTTTGCCGTATTATTCTCTACCTCATTTTACAGATGAAGATCCAGACATGGCACTCTATCTATTGTATTGCCTAGCTGCCACTGAATGCAACCACAGAGGTTTAAAAAGAGACACCACTGGAGAATTTAATTCGGAAAAGAACATTTCCTCTGAAGAAAATACATAATTATCTTTTTTTTCACAATATAATGTCCCTGGGGGAATCTTGTTTAAAAGTATAATCTTTAATGGAACAAAGGTATGGATTAACATGACAATAGAATGATGATATGACTGATACACTTCAGGTAAGGAAGCTATCTTAATAGCTATATAAAAATGCTTTGACTTGCTTTGACAAGAAAAAAAGAAAAAATAAGCAAATTAAGGAAGGAAAGAAAGCAGAAAGGAAAAAATAAGGAAGGAAGGAAGGAAGGAAGGAAGGAAGGAAGGAAGGAAGGAAGGAAGGAAGGAAGGAAGGAAGGAAGGAAGGAAGGAAGGAAGGAAGAAGGAAGAACAGTTTGAAGAAGCATCAGGCAGGATTCATCATACTGCAAGGTCTGATTGCCTAAGAAATTATGATACAGGAAAATGATGTAGAGAATTACGAATGTAACAGAAAGAAACTCTGTAATCTTAAATGCTGTTAATCTTGTTAAATGGCTGAAGGTTCCCCTATCTTGAGATGTAAATTGACTCCCATTGTTTCATAGTTTAATGTAAAATTTGTATCCTGATCTCCTCATCCTTCATCCCTCTACCTTACACCTGTCACATAGGACTGGAAGGGAATTCCCCTTTTGTCCTCACCCAGAAAAGGGGTAAGGATTATAAATCCTGAGTTGAATCTCCTCTGGAGGCCACCCCTCTCTATCTCTGTCCCAGTCAACTCTTCTTGACTGTTATTTATCTATGTGTCTCTCTTTACCTATTTCCCTCTTTTGGCCTAGTCCTCATTCTCTGCCTACTATATCTATTTTATTCATTCTGTCGTATGTGCTTCTGACCCTTCAGGAGGAGAAGCTTTTTACCTATTTATTTTGTTATATAATTATTTGTTTATTTATTCCTCCATAGGCACATGTATATTTTTAAGTTACAAAATTTCTTTATACCCTTCCTTCCCACCCCCTCCCTGTAGCAGTGAACAGTCACCTTAATATTGTACATACATGTTTATATTAAACATATTTGCAGATTAATCATTTTCAGTATGAGGAATTAGGATTAAGGAGAAGAAATACATTAGAAATATTTTTAAAAAGTAAATGTAGTATTCATCAGATTCTGAAGAGATGATTTTTTGTATTTGTATGTGTGTGTTTGTGTTTGTGTGTGTGTGTGTGTGTGTGTGTGTGTGTGTGTGTTGTTTTTCTTCCTCTGGCTGGGGAGAGTATTGTCCATAACCAGTTATCCTGACTTTCTGAAACTGCTGAGAGGTGTTGCTTGCTTCCATTAAGGTTGATCATCTCACAGTGTTGTTTTTTTAGATGTACTTTTTTCTCTTGGTTCTATTCTCTTCACTCAGCATCAGATCCTGTAACTCATTTGATGCTTCTGTAGAGTCTTACCATTTATGATTCTTATAGAACAATAATATTCCATTGTATTCATATACCATAACTTGTTTGACCATTCCCCAATTGATGGACGTCCCCTCATTTTCCAATCCTTTGCCATTACAAAAAGGGCTGCTATGAATATTTTGGAACATGTAGGATTTTTCCCATTTTTTATGATTTCTTCTAGATGTAGACCTAGAATTGGGATTGTGGGTCAAAGCAAATGAACATTTTTATTGTTCTCTTGGCATAGTTTTATTTGCTCTCCAGAAAGGTTGGATCCTTTCACAACTCCACCAGCAGTTTATCAATGTCCCACTCTTCCCACAACCTCTCCAACATTGATAATTTCCCCTTTTTCTCATCTTGACCAATCTAATTGCTATGAGTTGATATGCATTGTTGTTTTAATCTGCATTTCTTTAATCAATAACGATTTGGAGCATTTTTTCATATAATTATATATATATATATATATATATATATATGTATATATACATATATATATATATATATATATATATATACTTTTAATTTCTTCATTTGAAGACTATCTGTTCACATATTTTGACCATTTATCAATAGGGGAATGACTTCTGACTTTATAAATTTGATGCAATTCTCTATATATTTTAGAGAAGAGACCTTTATCAGAACTCCTATTTGTGAAGCTTATTTCCCAGTTTACTGCTTTACATCTAATTTTGGCAACATTGATTTTATTAGTGCAATTTTTTTAAGTTAATATAGTCAAAATCATTCATTTTGCAGTTTATAATGTACTCTAGTTTTTTGTTTCGTCCATAGATCCGATAGATAATTTCTTGGTTGATTAATTTAACTATGGTATTGTTGTTTATGTCTAAATCCTGTATCCATTTTGAGCTTATGTTGATATAAGTCATGAGATGTGAGTCTATGCCTAGTTTTTGCCATACTATTTTCCAGTTTTCTTGACAATATTTGTGAAATAGTGAGTTATTCTCCCAGAAGTTGAAATCTTTGGGTTTGTCAAAAAGTAGGTTGCTGTTCTCATTTACAATAATTTCTTTTGAATCTATCCTCATCCACTGATTGATAACCCTATTTCTTAACCAGTACCAGACAGTTTTGATGATTGTTACTTTATTCATCCAATTATTTAGATCTGACTTTATTTGGATGAGAAGTGCTTTATAAAGTTTATAGAGTTTCTGGGTTTGTCTTGGGAGGTAGATTCACAAACATTTAATCTCTCTATTGTTTCTTTAAATGGAATTTTTCTTTCTATCTCTTGGACTTTGTTGTTTATACATAGAAATGCTGATGCTTATATGGGTTTATTTTATATCCTGCTACTTTGCTGAATTTGTTAATTGTTTCAAGTAGTTTTTAAGATGAATTTTTCAGGTTCTCTAGGTATACCATCCTATCATCTGCAAAGAGTGGAAGTTTTGCTTCCTCATTGTCAATTCTGATTCCTTCAATTTCTTTTCCTTCTCTTATTGCTATGGTCATAATTTTAATATTTTATTGAATAGTAATGGTGATAAATAGGAATCTTTGTTTCATCCCTGATTTTATTGGAAATGATCCAAGTTTATCCCCATTACATATAATATTTGTTGATGATTTTTGTAGATACTATTTATTATTTTAAGGAAAACTATTTATTCCTAAACTTTCAAGTGTTTTAATAAGGATAGATGTATTTTATCAAAGGCTTTTTCAGCATCTATTGGTTTTGCTATTAGATATGTTCAATTATGTTGAGTGTTTCCTAATATTGAACCATCCCTTCCTCCCTATTATAAATCCTACCAATTATGATGTATTATACCAGTAATAATTTGCTGTAGTCTCATTGCTAAAATGTTATTTAAGATTTTTGCATCACTATTCATTAGGGAGATTGGTCTATAATTTTCTTTGTCTGTTTTGGTTCTTCCTGATTTAGTTATCAGCACCATGTTGGTGTCATAAAAAAATGAGTTTGGCAGAACTTTTATTTCTTTAAATAGTTTATGTAGAGTAGAAATTAATTGATCCTTAAATGTTTGGTAGAATTCCTTTGTTATATTTTATAAGAAAATCCTGAGATGTTTTAACATTTCAGAGAGTATGAGAAGTCCTTTGCCTTTTCAAGGGCCATAAATCTTTTGTCTTCAATCTTTAAATCTGTGATAATCAGCAACATTTATGGCTAGCCATCCAGGATCATTGAGTCTCTCTGCATCTGCAAGTGCATTGATGAGGTGAGAAAAACCTTGAATTAGGCTATCTGGCTCAATTGAACTCTCAAGAAAAGCTTTCCCCATTTTTGGTCTCTCCTTTGCTCCCAGGAATTTGTGGGGGAGAATTGACTATGCAGTCCAGAAGTTGGACTCGTGTTTTTGTAGTGTGTTCTAGTAAAAAAAACAACTTTTTCGTTTGGGGATACCTGTATTGGGGTCACTCTGTTCCACTCCTCCCGCCTCTTCTGGGGGGCGGTTCTGATGTGTGTCAGATAGTGACAGATGAAGGCAATGCTAAGGTTTTAAAGTTGCCTGTGAGAGCCCTTAGTGCAAATTATTTTGGGGGTAATCCAAGAGGGTGCTAGGAGGATTGTTTCCCATTGAAAAGTTTGTTTACTGATTCTCTTTGCCTCCCTTCTTGGAGGGCAAACTATTTCTATAACTCAAATCTGTGCTTTCTCTCTGTCTCTTTGAAAATGTTCTTGCTCTCTGCAGCCCCCCCCCACCCTCTCAGGATGACCACAATGGGGAGGGGGAATGGAGGGTGGGGAGAAACTTTCTTATTTTTTAGGACCTAGAAGCTCAAACCTATATCCCAGGTGGAATGCATGTTTCACTACAAAATGTTAAGATATCCCCAAAAGGAAAAAAAAAAAAACTTGATTTAAACCCATAGAAATAGAGAACCCCAACCCTAGATTTGGGAAGAGAAGGCATAGCTGGGATGAATAGCCTTTTCTTTAGATTTAATACTTGGTCACTTCTAAGTCCCATCTCCTAAAGGCATTAGCTAGAAGAGAGAAAATCCCACCCTTAAGGGGGAGGAGGAAGGGGAATCAAGCAGATTGATTGGCATGCCTTGTGGTCAATTAGTTTAAAAAAACTGGAGAAAGGCAGCTTTTTCTGGGATAAGGAAATTCAAATTTCATGTTTTGATTAATCCTGTGCTAATAACTAATATCTCTGTAATAAAGTACCTAGATTTGAACTTTATTTGTCCAATTTTTTTTAGGTTTTTGCAAGGCAAATGGGGTTAAGTGGCTTGCCCAAGGCCACACAGCTAGGTAATTATTAAGCGTCTGAGAATGGATTTGAACCCAGGTCCTCCTGACTCCAGGGCCCGTGCTTTATCCACTGCACCACCTAGCTGCCCCTAGATTTGAACTTTATAAAGTAACTTAAGAATGCATTCAACTATATTAAGAAATAGTTGATTGATTATTTTAAAATCTTAAGGCACATATGAGATTCTTCAAGAAGTTTTAATGTGGGGGGGGGTCAGCCAAGATGGCAGCATGTAGACAACATTTACCAGGAACTCCTTCCCCAAAAAACTCCCAAAGCCAAAAAATTATGACTCTAGCCAAAATGTCAAGGGGCATAACCCACAGAAAGACTGAGTGATAAATTTTCCCAAATCAAGATAACTTAGAAGTTCCATGGGAAATGTGTGTTTCACTAGGACCGGGAGTTGGAAAAAGCCCCAAGTCACAGCACATCCCAGGAACAGCTTGAAGAAGCAGGGAGAGAATTCTGCTATACCAGAATGAGTGTGGATCAAGGGAGGACCCTACAGAACCTGAAGCAAGGTTTGGAAGAGAGCAGTCTGCACCCCCAGTGCACAGCCCACAGGTGGTATTGGGGGTGTCAGGGAAGCCTGCAGAGGTTTCATGGCTCTTCCTTGGGGTGGGACTCTTCTGTTTGCCCACACTCAATTCCGGTTTGCAGTTTGGGCTTCCATGCTAGGTAGCCAAGTAGGACGCCTCCTAGCAGCTCCAGGGCAGAGGGAAATGTGGTGGTCATATACATATCAAAGCACATGCAAGAGAGCATAACACCTTGGAGGAATAAAGGTCCCAGTGGGGTGTCCCCCCCAAAAAGCCCTAAAGTCTTACAAGTGCTGTAAATTAGACTTGGGCTGAGGAAATAAGTAAACAACAGAAAAAGAAGAATCAGACCAAAGAAAATTACTTTAGTCCCATGGAAGTCCAAACACATACTCAGATGATGACAAAATCAAAGCTTCTGTATCCAAAACCTCCAAGATAAATAGAAAAAAAGATCAGACTATAGGTGAGCTCAAAAAATGACTTTGAAAGCAATTAAGGGAAGTGGAGGAAAAAAAATGGGAGGAGAAATGAGAGTGATGCAAAAAATCATGGAAACCAAATCAACAGATTGGTGAAAGAAATACAAAAAATGCTGAAGAAAAAAAATGTTAAAAACCAATTTAGGCCTGATGGGAAAAGCAAAACAAAAAGCAAATGAGGAGAAGAATCCCTTAAAAAGCAGAATTGGTCAGCTGGAAAAAGGAGATAAAAAAGCTCTCTGAAGAAAATAACTCCTTCAAATGCAAAATGGAACTAAAGGAAGCTGATGACTTTGCAAGAAATCAGGAAGAAATAAAACTCTTCCAAAAAAATAAAAATTAGAAGAAAATGTGAAATATCTAATTGGAAAAACAACCAACCTCAAAAACAGATCCAGAAGAAATAACTTAAAAATTATTGGGCTATGAGAAAGCCACAAACAGCCTAAACTTCATTTTTCAAGGAAATAATACAGCAAGATTGCCCTGAGATCATAGAAGCTGAGGGTAAAATAGAAATCAAGAGAATTCACGGGTCACCCCCTGAAAGAGATCCCCAAAGAAAAACTTCCAGGAATATTATAGCCAAATCCCCAAACTCCCAAATCAAAGAGAAAATTCTAAAAGCTGCCAGAAACAAACAATTCAACTACCAAGGCACCCTAGTCAGGATTACACAGGATGTGGAAGCATTAAGGGCTCATACAGATTGGAATATGATATTCCAGAAAGCAAAAGGTTTACAACTGAAAATCAACTACCCAGCAAAAACGAACATCCTGTTACAGGGGAAAAGATGGACTTTCAATGAAATAGGACTTTCAAACTTTCTTACTGAAACAACCAGAGCTGAACAGAAAGTTTGATCTCCAATATAGGACTTTGGTGAACTTTAGAGGGTGTGGATGGGAAGGACTAACTATGAGGAACCTAATGATATTGAACTGTTTGTATTCCTTCATGGGAAGAAGCTGGTGATAACTCATATGAACTTTCTCATTTATAAGAGCTGTTAGAAGGAGCATATATATAGATAGGACACAGGAAGGAGCAGAATATAATGGTATAATACAGTAAGAAATGGAGTCAATGGGTGATAAAGGAAAGTACTGGGAAGAAAGGAAAGGAGATGAAGAAACTAATAATTTCACATAAGAGTCAAGAAAAATCTTTTTCAATGAAGTAGAAAGGGGGAAGGCAATGGGCAATGAGTGAGATTTGATTCTCATCAGAAATGGCTCAGAGAGTAAATAACATACACACTTAATAGGGTGAAGAAACCTATCTTACCCTAGAGAAAAATGAGAAGAAAGGGATGGGATAAGGGGGAATGGGGGAGGGAAGGGGGGGATAGGTGATAGAAGAGAAAGGGTACTCAGATATAACACACTTTTGGACAGGGCCAGGATGAAAGGAGAGAGAAAATAGAATAAATGAGAGTGGGGAGAAACAGGGTGAATAGGGTGGAGGTAGAGCTAGTAATATCAACTGTGGGAAAAAATATTGAAGCAACTTCTCTGGTGGACTTATAATAAAGAAAGCAGCTCACCCCAGAGACAGAGCCATTGGAATCTGAACACAGACTGAAGTACATTTTCTCTCTCTCTCTCTCTCTCTCTCTATTTTGGAGGTTTCTCATCTTCTTGGAGGGTTATGTTTATTCTTTTATTCTTATAACAAAATTATTGTAATAATAGTAATAATAAATTAAAGTTCCCTTGCAAAAAAAAGTTCCAATTGATTTTAAAGAAATATTTGTTTTAATTGGGGTATGAACCAAAAATGTATAATAATGTATTTGTGTGTGTGTGTGTGTTTATGTGTGCATTTAAATATCAATGAGATGTTTTCAGACTCTTCACTGGACTGGAGAGATGGGAAACTATTTCTATGTTTTGAGATTTCGGTGCCAGCCAGGCAGGGTATCCCAAAATCTGACTTTGGTAAATCTGAAACCTGTAAACAGAAAGAATTGTCTCTGTATTTCTGTCTGTGTCTAAACTCCTGAATGTGTGTGCATGTGTGTGCATGTGTGTGTGTAATGAACATCTGAAATAATTCTTGATTTTTCACCGAGTTAAAACATTATTTTATTTTTAATTTAATTATCTTAAAATGACAAATTAAAAATTAAATAATTAATAAGATTGGATCCTACCTCTTTAATTTTAACACCATTTGACTTCAATTGGAATTGCAAAGCCTAGCTACCCTTTTGGATGAGGTTTTTTTTCATTTTAACATTTTATTTGTTTTCCAATTATATACAATAGTAATATGTACCCATCATTTTTTTCAAGGCTCTGAATTTTACAATTTTTCTCCCCTCCTCCTTTCCCCCACCCCAGAAGGCTGTCTGACTGTCTTTATATTGTTTTCATGCCATACATTGATGTAAATTGAATGTGATGAGTAAATATAAGAATAAACATAAACCCCTCCCCCCCAAGAGCATGAGAAATCTCAAAAACAGAGAGAGAGAAAAAATTGTACTTCCGTCTGTGTTCAGATTTCAATGGCTCTGTCTCTAGGGTGAGTTGCTTTCTTTATCATAAGTCCACCAAGAAAGTTGCTTCAATATTTTTCCCATAGTTGCTATTACTAGCTGTACCTCTACTCTATTTCTCCCCACTCTCATTTATTCTATTTTCTCTCTCCTTTCATCCTGGCCCTGTCCAAAAGTGTGTTATATGTGAGTACCCTCTACCTCAATTTTCCCTCTCTTCTATCACCTATTGCCCCCTTCCCTCCCCCCATTTGCCCCTCAACCCATCCCTTTCCTCCCATCCTTCTCCAGGGCAAGATATACCCTATTAAGTATGTATATTATTTCCTCCCTGAACCATTTCCAATGAGAATGAAGGCTCACCCATTCCCCCTTGCCTTTCCCCCCCCTCCACTTCATTGTAAAAGCTTTTTTCTTGACTCTTATGGGAAATCTCACAGCTTCTTCTTCATCTCCTTTTCATTCCTTCCAGTTCTTTCCCCCATCACCCATTGACTCCATTGCTTTACCACATCATACCATTATATTCCACTCCTTCCTCTGTTCCTGTCTATCTATATATATACCCCTTCTAACAGCTCTTATAAATGAGAAAGTTCATATGAATTATCAATATCTTCTTCCCATGCAAGAATGAAAACAGTTCAATGTCATTAAGTTCCTCATACTTATACCTTCAAATGCACCCCCTCTACCGTTCACCAGAGTCCTGTACTTGGAGATGAAATTTTCTGTTCAACTCTGGTCATCTCAATAGGAAAGTTTGAAAGTCCCCTGTTTCATTGAAAGTCCATCTTTTTTTCCCTGAAAGAAGATGTTCAGTTTTGCTGGAGAGTTGATTCTCAGTTGTAAACCAAGATCTTTTGCCTTCCAGAACATCATATTCCAATCCCTATGAAACCTTAATATAGATGCTGCCAGATCCTGTGTATTCCTGTCTATGGAGCCTCGGTAATTGAATTGTTTGTTTCTGTCAGCTTTTAGAATTTTCTCTTTGATTTGGGAGTTTGGGAATTTGGCTATAATATTTCTAAGTTTTTCTTTGGGGATCTCTTTCAGGGGATGACCCATGAATTCTCTCAATTTCTGTTTTACCCTCAGCTTCTAGGATCTCAGGGCAATTTTGCTGTATTATTTCTTGTAAAATGAAGTCTAGGCTCTTTTCCTGATTGTGGCTTTCAGATGGCTCAATAATTTTTAAATTATTTCTTCTGGATCTGTTTTTGAGGTTGTTTGCGAGATTGTTTGTTTTTCCAATTAGATATTTCACATTTTCTTCTAATTTTTATTTTTTTTTTGGAAGAGTTTTATTTCTTCCTGATTTCTTACAAAGTCATCAGCTTCCTCTAGTTCCATTTTGCATTTGAAGGAGTTATTTTCTTCAGAGAGATTTTTTTATCTCCTTTTTCCAGCTGGCCAGTTCTGCTTTTTAAGGCATTCTTCTCCTCATTTGCCTTTTGTTTTGCTTTTTCCATTAGGCCTAAACTGGTTTTTAACATATTATTTTCTTCAGTATTTTTTTGTATATCTTTCACCAAGCTTTTTGATTTGGTTTTCATGATTTTTCTGCATCATTCTCATTTCTTTTTTTTTTTTTTTAGGTTTTGCAGCAAACAGGGTTAAGTAGCTTGCCCAAGGCCACACAGCTAGGTAATTATTAAGTGTCTGAGACCAGATTTGAACCCAGGTACTCCTGACTCCAGGGCCAGTGCTTTATACATTATGCCACCTAGCTGCCCCAGCATCACTCTCATTTCTCTTGACAATTTTTCCTACACCTCCCTGAATTGCTTTTCAATGTCTTTTTTGAGCTCATCCATAGTTTGAGTCCATTTTCTATTTCTCTTGGAGGTTTTGGATACAGAAGCTTCTATTTGTCCTTATCTGTGTATTTTGTCCTTATATGTGTTTTGATCTTCCATGGAACTTAAGTAATTCTCTATTGTCAGATTCTTCTTTTTCTGTTGTTTATTCATTTCCACAGCCCAAGACTAACTTACAGCACTTCCAAGGATTTGGGGTTGTTTTTATAGGGGGGTTACCCCACTGGGACCTTTATTCCTCCAAGGTCTTATGCTCTCTAGCCTGTGCTTTGATATGTAGATGAAAACAACACTACCCTCTTACCTGGGACTATAAGAAGAGATCCAGATTGGTTATTTAGTATGGAAGTCCAAACTGCAGTATCTGAGTGTAGGCAAACAGCAGAGTGCTACCCTAGGGAGAGCTGAGAAATCTCTGCAGACTTCCCTTACTGTCTCTGGGAGTACAGGCTGTTTTCTCCTGATTCTCACTGCAGGTTCTGTGGCCAGTGCTCCTCACTCCACACTCATTCTGGTGGAGCAGAGTTCTCTCAATACCCCTTTAAGCTGTTGCTGGTGATCTCTGGGCTAGGCTGGGCTGGGCTAGGCTGGGCTGCACCACAACTTTTTTTCCATTCCCCAGTCCTGGTGAAACACACCTTTCCTGTGGAACTTCTAAGTTATCTTGGACTGGGGAAAAGTATCACTCAGACTTTCTGTGGGTTCTGCCCCTCTCAATTTTGGCTAGAGCCATCCTTTGTTTTCTGGGGTTTTGGGAGTTTGGAGTTCCTGGGAAATGCTACCTTCATGCTGGCTCTGCCCCAGATCAGGTTAAACTAGAAAATAAATGAATTTAGCACAATAAAGAGATTTTTTCCTGTCTCTGACTTAGAGAAAACTGAGGCCCATCTGTGGTTTATATTTGAAAATCTGCAAGTTGCTAATTTATGAGAAATGCTTGTGAGAAATGTTATCACTTGTGAACTAATACTATATAATATATACTAATATAATATATATAATATATACTAATATATATATAATATATAATATATATTATATATACTAATATATTATATATATAATATATATATACTAATTATATATTAATTATATACTAATTATATATATAATATATACTAATATATTATATATTATATAAACTAATATATAATATATACTAATATAATACTAATAATATATTGACAGGTATTCAATTTATGCTAATTGAGATTTTGAGGTTTAGAAAATGTAGACATCCTGCCCTCCCCTCAAGAAGCTATTCTGTGAAAAGGGGTTGAGAGACTGTTTGGAAGGAAAAGTCCCCACTTTGTGTTTAAAAAAGAAAAATGGTAAATTGAAGAATAATTTAATCTCCTCTTAATTTCTTTTTTTTAAATTTTTTTGGGGAGGGGTTTGGTAAGGCAGTGGGTTAAGTGACTTGCCCAAGTTCACACAGCTAGGTAATTATTAAATGTTTGAGACTGAATTTGAACTCAGGTCCTCCTGATTCCAGGGCTGATGCTCTAATTCACTGAGCCACCTAGCTGCCACAATCTCCTCTTGTTTTCAAGTCATCTGGAAGTTCTATAACAAATCTGGGAATTTAAATGTAATATTTTTTTTTTAGTTTTTGCAAGGCAAATGAGGTTTAAGTGGCTAGGGAAGTATTAAGTGTATGAGACCGGATTTGAACCCAGGTACTCCTGATTCCAAGGCTGGTGTTTTATCCACTATGCCACCTAGCTGACCCCTAAAAGTAATATTAATAAGAAAAATACATAATTGGGATTAATGTATGTGAAGAAACTTGGAAATAATGAATAATATATAATTATGTTATCAGGGATATATTCTGATTTCTTCTGGGAAAGAAATTACTGTACTCTGATTTGTTTTGATGTTAAATTAATACTGATAATGCATTGTCAATAATCTCACAAGTCTTTTGTTGGTAAAGGAAGAAAGTTTGTTGTAATTTCTGTCTCTTATCACATGCTTATAGAAGGGATTTTATATATATAACGTAAATGTACATTATATGTATATTATATGTATGTATGACTGAAAGTACAATCTATTTAACATCTGTTATTTGAAAACAAGAAAATGTGTTGTCTACTCTGATATCCTTTAAATTAGAATTAATACTCTGAGCTATACATTGCTAATCAGAAATTAGCCTCTTAACCTTTAACTAATAGTTATAAAATGTCATTCTACTATCTTCTGCCATGTTGACTTGGCCTGTGTCAATAGTACCTGATCATCTTGCTGATGACACCAGTGAATTCTGTACCTGGTCAACAAAATTCAAGAGACATACTGGAAAAGGAGAGAGAAGATTCTATTATTATTTGTAAACATTTACTCTCCAGTTTAAGTGAGATAATCCTCAATAGGAGTTTTAAGCAAATATAAGATTTGAGAGAATCATATTGTAAAAGTATGTCATCTACGTGAAATCTCATTGATTATCTAATTCAGTTCTTATTCTTCTTCATTCTTTCTGTATAAAAATGCCCCAAAATTTTGTATCAGGGTTGGCATTTGTAAGGATGCCATCCACCCATGGGGTTATTGGTAAGATTATAGAGTTTAAAACTTCATTTGTAAATTAACCTTGCTAACCATTTGTAGCCTAAGAAAAATATGTATAAAAATGTATCAGTTTGAAACCTTGTAACATTTCCTAGCAACCATGGCATGAATAAGAGTCAATTAGGCTTTTTAAAAAATTATCATAAGATCTAATTCTTGGGAATTCTCATTTTCTTTTTCCATTGTTTTGTTTCAATTATGTGATATGCTTATGCAAACTTGTAATTTGGCTATCTCTTAAGAACATAAACTATTCAAATACTATAAGAGTATTAAAGCCTGGAATTAACATGGGATTCTTTTGAAGGGTAATAAGGGAAATATCATAAATTATGACCCCCTTCTGTGATCTGTGGTTTCATACAAAATGTAATGATGTAAATATTTTGTAAAATTTAATAATTTATGCCTTCATTGACTTATTCTTACTATTGTTTTATTGCATTGGAATAAATAACAAATAAATGTTAGAAAATAACAAATAACAATAACAAATAACAATAATAAATAACAAATAAATGTTATAAAGTCACCTAAGTTGTTCTAATGATTTTAAAGAATTCTGAAAGTAATTTGTATTTTTAATATGGTTTGTAATTTAACAAGTTAATCTATAGAAATTTCTAGCTTTATATGTAAACTGGGACTAAAACTTTCATTGTTTGCTTTGAGTGAAAAGCATCTATGTAACATGAGGAAGATGGAAACAGCAGTGATAATTTGAGATTTCACTGTGACAATCTCTAGTTAATTGTTATGTGAGAAGACTGGCAATCTCCTAGGTGAAGATGTTTAGTTATTTTAAACATGGTTAATAAATAAGTTAGTTCATTTCAAAAATTTGTTTTTATAAAAAATATTCAGTTCTAAATGTAATTTAGGTTTATTGTATTTTTACATCTCAAAAACTGCTAATTGTATTTCATTCACAGCAGTGTCCTCAAGTATATGAGCAACAATTGAACTAGAAGTTTTCCCTGGATTTCTTATGTCAAATTACAGCCTGATATTTGCTTGATTCACTTTAAAAGTTCTTGTCACCTGAACTCTGAGTATAGGTAATTGCTATATTACAACATATTGATAATTGATATGTCTGACATAAGGTCTGTAAAAATGGAAAGACAACAATATGCTACTGAAGCCATTAAACCCATGAAGTTTGAATTTTAATGCTGCAGATGGAGTGAGAGGCCTTTTGAAAGAAGGATCTCAATCTCAACTGTGATACAATTCTTTTAAAGGAAGCACTAAACTGACAGACCTGGAATCTGGCTCTTTGAAAAGGATTGTGTGGAACCTCTGACTGAAAAGGACATATAATTAATAATAGCACATGCCCTCGTGTCCCTCTCTGCTCTATAATAGCAAATGGCCATAATCATGCTAGATACACCATAATTAATTATGAGAGTGAGCCTTTGGAACTCTATCCTCTAAATCTTAAATAATTGGCAAATATTTTGTCTCAGCTTTTGATTTGATTTTTTTAATCACAAGTTCCCTTAGGGAAAAGAAATATCAGCTTAGCTGCTTATATCAGGATAATGCCTATTAATCTATTTTTTAAAGTGCTTTAAAGAAGAGATCCATTCTTCAACTAGAATTCTTTGTTCATTTTAAACAAGGTCAAAGTTAAAATAGAAAATTTTGTTGCAAATTGCTTTTTGAACATGTGAAGTTTTAAAATGTTTATTCAATGCATTTGTTTATACTATCTTTGAACTTTTGGTTACAACTTAATGTGACATCCATTAATGATTCTGTGTTATATTGGAATGATTGTTCTTATAAAAGGTATTTTGATACTGGCTTAGGATCATAAAGTATAATTCTTGCTCTTTATAGACATTCTCTAAAGGTCTTTTTTTGTAATTATTTTCTTCTTTTTTCCCTAAGTATTGGCCCTTTGTTAAATAGCCTTTTCTGTTAAAGTATCTCTCTCTGGTTTTTGCTTGCTCAATCCTTACCCCCACCCCAGTTTCATTTCTCTAGGTTAGCAGCTATACATCTCCAAGACCAGCCTCTGCAGGATGCCAGTCAGTTGTGCCAGTCAATCATTCTCTGGACCCTGCCACAAAATGAAGTTTTCAATGCAGTTCATTCATCTCCAAATGAACTCTGAAAGGCCCAGACGAATCTGGATCCCAAATAATTTTGAGGAGGTAAAATGATGTAGAGAATTATGAATGTAGCAGAAACAAAATCTATAATCTTAAATGCTTTTAAATCTTGTTAAATGGGTGAAGGTTCCCCACTCTTGAGATGTAAATTGACTCCCATTGTTTCACTATTTAATGCAAAATTTGTATTCTGATCTCCTCAGTCTTCAACCTTCCACCTGATTCAGGTCACATAACAGGGGAGGGAATTCCCCTTTTCCCTCAGTGCCCAGATAAGGGGCAAGACTATAAACTCTGAGTTGGACCTCCACTCAGCCTGTCCTCTTTCTTGGGCCCAGTCAACTCTGCTAGACCTTCTTTATCTCAGTCTCACTTTACCTATTTGCCTCTCTCTGTCTCTGCCTCACTCTTTGCCTCAAAGTCTTTATTATTCCTTCTCTCTCAAGTGCTTTTGACCCTTAGGGAGGACAAGTTTTTTTTAACCTTATTTACTTTGTTATATTTTATAATAAAATCCTGAGCAGTTGTAACATCCTAGAGAATTGAAAATTCCTTGGCCTTTTTGAAGCAGAGAAACCTGGGCATGGGAGTGAAGAGATCAGTGGGAGACAAACTTTGTAAATCTTTTGTTTTCATTGTAAAGGGAACCTTCCTCATCCTGAAGGTGTGACTTTCAACCTTATTTTGGATTGCCTTTTTTTCGGTGGGGCAGCCAGGGAGCAAAGGCCCTGGAAGATCACCCAAAAGAGACCCTTTCCCAAAGTCAAAATCTCCAATGAGGGACTTGGGTTATTCCCAGGTCACCACCCCCTCCCATGGATTCTGGGAGAGAATTTAAGGAAAAGGAGGGAGCAGCCCAACCCTTTTACCTTCCAGTCTCCTGCTGAACCCTGGCCAGCCGACCTGGCCAATTCAATCTGCAATCCACCTGGTCTTCTCTTTAAACTCTTTCTAACTTTTCTATCACATTCCTTAATATGCTGTAACTTCCTTTAATAAATCTCTATTTTCTTTCCAAAACCTGCATTCCTGAATCTGAGTCACAGCTCTTCACAGGGCAGAATGGAACACAAGAAACAATTAGACTGACCGTTTTCAGTGGCTTTAGATCTTCTGTCTTCAATCCCTAAATTTGGAATAATTGGCAGCAATTTGATGCATTTTTCCTAGAATCCATTGTTTAGAAATGAACCTGATTTATAGTGAAAGTGGAAAAGAAAAGAAATAAGAAAGCAAAAAGAGAAACAAATCTTGCTACTGGGCCACAAAATACTGCATACTTCCAGCACTCTGAAGGGAATGAAGGACCTAATGATTGGGGAGGCACAACTGACCTCATAATCATAGAAGCTGAGTTGAAATAGATATCAATGAAATTCCAGTAAAATCCCTGTTTTAACTAAAATCTGCTCAGCTCAAAATGGCCAAATCTTGTTAAAACACAGAGAGTTAAAAATAAAGGGCTGAATCAGAATGTAATATACTTAAACTGAACTAAAAAGACAGGGATAGCAATCATGATCTCAGACAAAGCAAAAACAAAAATAGAACTAATTAAAAGTGACAATCAGGGAAACTGCATTTTGTTAAAATTTACGATGAATAATGAAATAATATCAAAAAAGTAAACAGCAGATTTTTCTGATTAAGTTTTTACTTTTCAAATACATTAAGTACAAGAACCATTTCTCAATAGTCTATATATGTAAATATATTATATATCTATACACACAAATATAAACATATATACATATATACATATATATGTGGGAACAATCAAATTATGTTTTCCTATAAGATTTGATGAGGGGGTGGTTTAAGAAAAATGAAAAGATATATAAACTGATGCAAAGTGAAATGGGGAGTCTCAAGAGATCATTGTGCACAGTATAACTCATTTTGTCCTGATGATCAAATGTGAAAGACTTAACTACTCCGATCAATAAAATGATTTAAGATAATCCCCAATACTCAAAATGAAAAATAGAGAGAATTGAAAAACTCTGAGTATATTCTTTTCTCACTTGAAAAAAAATACAGTGTCAAAGTATAATAATTACTCTAAATTTTTACAACTATCCCTGGTCAAAGGTTGATTTTTCTTAGTGATTGTGAGGAATGGAATCTTCCTTCTCATTAAACTTTGAAAGGAAAACTTGTCTGATCTCAGTAGTCCAGAAAAGAACTGTGCCCTTTATAATTTGAAAGGATTACTTGTTCTTCCCTCCTGGTGCTTAATCTGGGATAAAAAAAAAAGTTAACTCCCCAAAGCAAAATAGTATTAATAGAAAGATGGTTCTCTCTGATATCAAATAATAGAATGTTTTAAGGTTTTGTCTAGTCTTGTTATATATATTCTGTTCCTCTCCCCTTGTTGCTATACAACTTTTCTGATCTCCCTCAGCTTGGTGTGGTCATTACTAGAATGACCTCCACATCTAGCTTAATTATAAATCCCAGAGAATAAAACTTCAGGTCTAATCAATTTTTTTCCTGTTATATAATTTTAACCCTATGCTTTACCCACAGCTATTGTGCTGTGATTCAGATGGATGGGAATTTTGAAAAGGGACAGGACTCTGAACTCAGATGTACTCCTCGGAAGAAAAGACATCTGTAAAACAGGTTCTTGGTCTATAGTCTGATGTGTTCCTTGGGAGAAAAAAGGTCTGTTATTTTTAAAATCCCAGCTCTATTCTGAACCAGTGTTTTAAATTGACAAACTTAGATTTAGACAATTTTGATGTGGAAATGATGTTGAATATGGGATCCTCCTCCCTCCCAAAATAATTTGAGCCTAACCAAAACTGGCCTTGGAATAAGTGAGACTACCACTTTTTCAACTCAATTGATTTATTTGGAAATTAAATATTCTCTGGATTTTGACTCTGGTTTGTTGGGTACTATTAATTTTAGTGGTAATTGATTTTGCTTTCCAACCAGGGAGGGTGATGAAGACATCCTTAGATCTAATTATTGCAATTATTTTTTTAAAGAATCTAGTGCTAGATCTTTGTGGCATTTCTGATGAATGTAATTATCTGGCACCTTGCTGTCTCTGCATTGTTTTAGGAACCCTCTAGTATGAAAGCAATGGAGATTTTACCTTGAGTTCTGGGGCCACTCAGGTTCAAGGTGCTCTGACTCAGTTTAATGAGCTTTATAGGTGTTTGTTATAAATTGTGTGTTCTATGTGATACAGGCAGAATGAAACTCTTGGCTATTTCTGCCTGGTCAGGCTTGCTGTTATATATTGGTGTTCATTTTGGCCAACTTTTGACTTCAATTTTCTTTTCTCAATTGTAGCTTTTACTTTTTCAAAAACTCAGTGACCAGGACAGAAAAATTGGATTGTTTTTTGAGGAGAAATGGGGACTACTTTTCTCTTCCTAAATTTTTAAAGTTCTGATCTGATGATCTGATTGAGCAACAGGTTTCTCTCTCTCTCTCTCTCTCTCTCACCCACTTTCCCAAAGTTACTGGCCAACAGTGAACAAAAGGCTGAATTCCCTCTCTAACTGGGTGAAGTGAATTTCCTAGGTGAATGTTTGCTATTTGTGTATATTGTTTGAATTTGATCAACTGTGGCCTCCTGTCTCTCTCTCACTCTCTCTCTCTCTCTCTGTCTCTCTCTCTCTCTCTGTCTGAAATGAGAGTGTTATTTTATACTTTTATGACTTTTTTCCCTCTTTTAGCTTAAAAAATGGGGGAGAATTAAATTTTTCCCTTGAATAAGAAAAGATAGTATCAACCCATCCAATTCTTAAACTTTGCTCTAAAAATCTAACTGCACAGCTCTCTAGTTCTACCTCTTCTTATCTCTCTCTCTCTCTCCTTATTTCAAACACATTGGAGGTCTGCTCTTTTGCATCTCTCAGTTCTGTCTCTCTATTAACTCTTAAAAGATAACATAGGTTAGCTGCTATTCTGTTAAGAAAAAAATTAGAGAGAGATATTTCAAGTTTAATAGAGTATTTTAAAGGTTATAAATAAAGGATCATTTTAAGGAAACTGGTCTGTTGATCTGAAAGGTATAGTGTGAGCATTTAGAATTTGGACACAAATCATATTAAAATTAAATACTTCTTAAAATTGTCTTTAAATTTAAAAAAAAAAAAGTCTTGTTCCTCTCCATAAGTTGATAAAATGAGAAATATGTTTTTGCTGGGTTGTGAATAGTTTAAAGAGTTAAAAAGAGATATCTGAATTATAATAAAAAATTGATATGTTTAAATATTTAATTACCGAATGACTATTTAAAATTTTAATTCACAAACAAAGTACCTAAAGCAAATTGTAATTGGCTCTAAAATTATTTTCTGACCAGTTTTAATTAGCATGGAAAAAAAATAATATTTTAAATCGGAGGACTGTGTGTGTTGCTTCCCCCAGCAGCTCTTCTCCTCTGACCTGGAGAACTGAGAAGTTATTTTCTTGGAGTTTAAGGAGGTTAAATCAGAGCCCTTAAAATCTCACAAGCAGCCTATTTAACTATGATATGTGTATGCATATATATGTAAAAAAATAAATAATGAAACTTTTTTGGGAGTGTTGCTAATTTTTAAAGATTTAGTGATTGAAGACAGAAGATTTAAGGCCACTGAAAAGGCAAAGTCATTTGTGTGCTCTCTGGGATATTAAAATTGTTCAAGATTTTATTCTGGTAAAACAGTGTTACATTGGTCAAAATTAGTAAGAAAAGTGGACAGGCCAGGTGAAGTCTGAAAGGAGAGAGGGAGAGACAGAGAGAGACAGAGACAGAGACCATGGTGAAACCCATTCTGTTCCATGTGGATTAAAGAAGAGCAAGAAAACTCCCCATCCTTCTCAATAGGAGGCCAGAAGTAGCTTGGAGCCAGGTATCTTCCAATGGCAAGCTATGTAATGGTCCTTACTGTCCCAAGGTGTTCAACTCTTAGATTCAACATATGGCCAGTGTCCAGACCAAGGTTAAGTGAAGGTGAAAATCGATGATAAGATTAGTGCCAAATAGAGACAGGATAAAATCAGCAATCAAGGTCAGTTTACATCTCAGAAGCAAACAGCCCTCCACAATCAACCAGATTTTAATGGCATTAAAGCTTCTCTCACTTCTCTACATCATTTACCTGTATCAGTAATGTGGAACCAAGATTTGAAATGGTTTAGGACTTGTTCATATTTGAAGTATATTGAATTCTAGCATTCTAGCATCATGAAACTGTAGCCTTTGGCTATGTGAGTTTGGTTCTGCCTATGAGAAATCATTATTCAAACTGAGGAAAACAAGGGTAGAAATAAAACAAAAAATTATTAAAAAGGTTATAAGACATAGGGAGAGGGGAGAGAGAGAGAGAGAGAGAGAGAGAGAGAGAGAGAGAGAGAGAGAGAGAATAAAGAACAGCCAGGCAGCATTGGCTGAACCATAGGTCAGAGAACTCTGCAACCCTGATTGCAAAAGGTGAACTCCCTTTCTCTTACTGAACCAAGAATCAGATAGAAGGTGAAGCCAAATTTTACATTAAATAATCAATGGTATCTCAAGAATAGGGGGTCTCCACCCTAGCAGCCTTTAAGTTTACAAATTGTTTCTGTTACAATCATAATTCTCTATTTCTAGTCAATTTACATCTCAAAAGTAGGTGGTAGTCAATTTGCATCTCCAACCAATTTCTACATTCACAATTCTCTTCATCTTTCCCCTGCATCAAAACAGTGCTGATTTGTTGAGTTCTCATGAACTAATCATGTGTTTGGATTTAGAAAAAAAATGAAAACTGAAAATCATATTCTGATATTAACTGTTTTTTTTAGTTAGAAACTGCAGAAAGAATTTTTTTTTGCTTTTTTTTGAGTGGGGGGGGAGAATATATGTTTCAGTTGCGAAGGACCTAAAAATTTATATATTTTTTTTAAATCCAAAATCTAGTTCTGAAGGAAAAACTCCTGTTTAGGACTTCTAAATTAAGAAATATCTTAGAGCTATATATGATGATCTTTATTTAAATAGCCATATATGGACTGATTTTTCTGTGCATTATTGAAATTTATTGTATTAATTCATTTTTTTAAGTTTAAAAATGCATGATTGTGATCATGGTATTTTGAGTGTCATTGACATATTCCTGGAAATATAAAAGACTTCAGATGTATCCAGAAGAAAGAGGAAATGAGCAAGAAGTTTATGTTATTTTCTTTCTCCCTTTTGGACTTTTTGACTGTACAGATTTTTCAATCAGAGGGGCCTGCCCCCTTTTGATTTTTGTAACTTGCCATTGACTCTGTAAATGTGTGGTTCATCCTTATGCCCCCCGCCCCATAGATGAACCTGATGTTTCTTGCCCAACCATTTTTCTTATAACTCTAGGTCTCCTAGAGATGCTAATTTTACCTCCAATATGCCCTTCAAATTTTTTTTCTTTAGTTGATCTATAGTTGACATAAGATCATCATCTTTGATAAAAATAAGGGAAATGTCAATATAATAATTACTAAAAGTTTTTACAACTATTCCTGGTCAAAGGTGAATACTTCTAAGCTACTGTGAGGAGACTTTGAAAGGAAGACTTGTCCTACCTTCCTTATTCTAGAAAATAATTTTATCCTTCATAATTTGAAAAGAGTATTTGCCCTTTTCTCTTGGTACTTAAATCCAAAAAGAAAAATGTTACCTCTGCCAGGAAAGATAGCATTATAGAAGACTGTTGCTCTTTGTTATGAAATAAAAGAATGATCTCCAGGAAAGTTTAAAATTTTGTCTTCTCTTGTTATGTATATTCTGTTTCCCTCCCCTTATTACTGTATAAATTTTCTGATATCCCTTGGCTTGCTGTGGTCATTACTAGAATGACCTTCACCTTAGATTAATGGTAGATTCCAGGGAATAAAACTTCATGTCTAATCTATATATTTTCTAGTTTATTTTAACCCTATGTCTTAAGATTCTTATAATTTAATAGGATAATTTAAAGGATAATATGGAAATATAGTTTGCATGATTTCACATGTATAATAGATATTGTGTTGCTTATCTGTTTTGTGAATGGAAAAGGTTGTAGGACAGAAGAAGACAATTTGAAACTACAAATGTTAAAATAAAAGAATACTAATAAATAAATAGATATTTAAAAGGAACTTCTAAGATTAATTATTTGGTTTATTCAGAGAAAATGTTTGTATTTGAATATGTCTACACATTTATATATGCACACCCACAATTTATGTATGATTTTAAGGTTAGTAATGCACTTTAACATATATTATGTGCTCACAGAAATCCTATAAATTAGAAGGCATGTCTTTATTGAAAATCTAAGGATTATAGGAAGAATTTAAGTATCTTTTCATAGTCATACAACTAAAAAATATTTCAAGAATTATTTGAATTCTAGCCTTTTTCATTCCAAGTCTAGCATTCTAATGCATGAGTAGAATAGGATGTTAAGAGAAAATGGAAAGGGAAGGGGAGGGGGAAGGAGAAAAGTAATAAAGTTTGATATAGTACTTATTATCATCATGTTTGTTATTTTACCATTGTTATGCCAATTGATGCTCACAATAATACTATGAGATAGATAGTATTATTGTCACTAATTTGTTGAGGAAACTGAGGCTAATAGAGATTTAAGTAACTTGCCCAAGTTTCTGAGGACAGCTTTGACCTCATTTATTTCTGATTCCAAGTCTCTACCTTCTGCTCCTTCCTCACTGCTTCATGACACTTTTTTCCTCTGTGATGAATATTTTATCTACCTTCAAGGAGGGGAATTCTACCTTGAGACTTCCTCAAATAGATTAAATAATGCTACAAGAAAAAAAATGTCGATTAGATTTTCTTTGTCAAGGCTAAATATTCCCTTTTCCTACTTTTGAATATTGTTCCTAGTTTTGCTTTCTAGGGTCAAACACTGAAAATCTTTCATCAAAGACAACTCTTTTACCCTTTCACCCCAAAATTCAAACCTCCCTTTCTCCACACTAGCATTCTCAAAACCTTTCACCAGTCTGTACATAGGCAATTAAATATTAAATTGAGAAGAATATTGTGTAAAGACATCCTTCTCACTCCTTCTTCTAGAACTGTCTTAATCCAGTGGTCTGAAAATATGATAAACAGGATTTCTAGTCTCGGTCTGGAAAGAGTGGGAGATCTTTGCCTTTTGGATGATAGTCTTTCCCATATCATTGAAGCACCATAACATCTTAGTAATGCCAGGCAGAACATCAGTATGGTTGTTTTATGGTGACAGACTTACCACAACAGGATCAAAGTTACCTGTCATTTGATGGTATGTGCTCTGCAACCAAATTCTTTGGTTTCCCAAAAGTTTCCAGCTGGTCATGGAAAAAACATCATGTGGTCACTAATTGGCATTATTTATGGCTGAAGCTATGATGACATGGCATGGTATCTGTTAGTCTTTGAATTTCCTACTATATCCAGGGAAGGCAACAGGTATGTAAATTACCAATAGCAACCCAGGGAGGTTGTAATGAAAAATAAATTAAAATATAGTACTCTTTTGAGGCTCTGTAATTGGAACAAATTCAATTTAATCTTTTATTGAGGATATATTGGAGAGTAAATCTGGTGCCAGGTAATTCCAACTCCAATAGCATTTACTAAAGTTATCACTGTTAAAACCTCATAGTTGGATCTGGAGATCAAGCTGGTGGCCCATGGGAAGACCAGTCAATGCCTGATCCAAACTCTTTCTATCAATGCTCTTAGCTGGGTGTCCCATAGGAACCAAATCATTTACTTTGAAAAAATTGGAGTGTTCAAAGTAGGCCAAAGTGACCTGGATACCACAACTAAGAATAATTAAACAACACCAGAACTGGAGCCATGATTAAGAGGGATGACCCCTTTTCTTGTCCTTCACAAAATGGAGAGTGAATGCATTTGCCAAGAATGTTTTCATTATTCAAGAATGAAAAGAAGGGGTAGAATTTTGATAAGCAGAGATAATAAGAATTCATTTACATAAAGGTTAAAGGCAGAAATGAAGAAAATATAAAGTGATTGGTTATTGTCATCAACTTTGAAGGGAACCAAAAACACATCACTTTGTTGAGGTCCATGTACAGTACAGCTGTGGCTCAGAAGACCTATATGAGTCTGAAAGCCACTTACATAGTTTAGATATAACCCATTTGAATATTTGGAATGGAGATATTTCCAAATTCATATGCTTCTCATATTTCTTTTGAGCAACTGTGATTCCATTTTCCTCATGGGACACTGTCTTCTTTGATGTGAGCATGCCATGTTGGTGTGTCTTTGCTAGTGTCTCCCATGTCTCACAATAGATTCAGAAAGAGAGATCTTGAGATTATAATTTTATTGTCTCTTCTGACCTCTATGTGAATTCTTACCTTTTGTGAGTTCAGTAAAAGAGGCTTTTAGGCAAATGTATATTTGCTGTGACCAGCATCAGGGTTGATCCTTTGTAGTAGGTCATGAATACTAGGCAGTCTGGCTTGATAAAGGAACTCAATGCCAGATATCTTATCTTCCCATGTGATCTTCAGAATCTTCCTGAGATAATTTAAATGGAAGCAATTAAATTTCCTCACAAACTACTGGCATTCTATCCAGCCAGCCTAGTAGTTCTCTATTTTTTCATTTTGTTAGGCAGTCTAATATCCCCTTCTCTTCTCCACTTTCCTTTGGAGCTGCCAAAACTCAAAGCTACATGTAGGAATAAATGTCAAACTTATTATCTCTATCTATAGTTTTCTAAAGTGTACTGCCAAGATAAGTGAACTAATCTATAACATCCAGATGTTTCCATTTGCTACAATGTTCAACCTTTAAATGTTGCAGTATTAGCTATGGGAGAATCTCTCTTATCTTGTTGATTGTTAAACCAAAATAGATACAATGGAGAATACATCTATTCTTTTGCATCTAAGTCTCAGAGACTGCATTGGGGGCACATTCATCTGCAAAGAATAAGTGATGAATCAATTCTCCATCCATTTTAGTCTTGGCTTGAAGTCTTTTTAAGATTAATAATTTACCAGTTGACCTCAATGCCATTTTTATCTTTTTGGAAGATGACTGACAACATCATTGAAAATGTCAAGCTAAAAACCCTGGGAGCCAGCAGACTGCTCTGCTTTACTTCATTAGAGACTGAGAAAGCTTGAGAGTATTGTCCATTGTCAAAGAACCCATGTAAGCATGCCATGGTGAAACTAGCAAACAATACTTATGAGCTTTTCCAGATAACTAAAATTTTCCATGATACTCAAGTCCTTACAATGGCCTGTATGAAAGTTCTTAGTCAAATAGACAAGCTAAATTTTCCTGGATTTGTTGGACAAAAACACTATATCAACTGCTCCTTATCCATTTTTGAAATGATACTGGCCCTCATATAGATGATAATTCTATAATCTATTAAGGAGGACTCTGGAATAAATCTTGCTGATCATGATTAAGAAAAGAGCACCACTGCAATCACACAAGACAATTTAATTCCTTCTCCTTTTTTTAGGAATGGATAATGTAGGTACTCTTGCCAAATAACCTGAAGATTTCAGTCAACTTGATTTGTTAAATTCTGCTGGAATACAATCAGCACAATGCACTTTGATGGAATACTGGAATACATTAGCACAATGCTAATGAGAAGAATTTAATTCTATTAAACAATTCTTCAGTTAGAAGTTCAACTAGAAAGTTTTTTTTTATTTTAACCTGTGATATATAATAAATGGTTTCCTTATTGATTTATGACAATCTGTGGAAAACCCTATGGGAATGCTCAGCTCACCTCTTTAGAATAATGTCCTTATGACTAATTAGTACAACTCCATCAGCTCTGAGTATTTAAGATGCACCACGGGGCTTTAGCCCTTAAATAGACTTCAGGATACCATAAAAGTACTTTGGATTGTTACTAGCAGCATAAAATTGAATTTGTTCTGCCTTGTCACTGATCTAAGAAACCTGCATCTCTCAAGCTTTATTAACACTTCAGTTTTGATGAAATTAAATGTTACCTTCTTAGAGATGCATTAACTATCCTTGGTAAATCCTAAGGAGTTCCTATTTGTATTTAGTAACTTCTTAATTTCTAATCCTTTTTCATCAAACTAATGCTGATGTTTGTAAGTATTCTGGCATGGATGAGTAAATGCGATGCTGTACTCCAAATCTCTGAAAGTTATACATGCCTTTCCTGCTACACCAAAGTTAACCACATGTTGGCTCAACTTCCCCCTCCAAGACAGTAAAAACCAACCAACAAACCAAAAATGCTCATTCATGGAGAAATACTCTAATCAATTGACATTAAGTCTTTTGGTAGTTGTCTTGCCTTACAGTAATCATTGTTTTTTGAATGTGAATATTTTGTATTAAGAGTATAAGGCTAAGATCCAGTCAGTACTTGTTGCTAAAAATCACCTTCATCACTTTCACATGCTCTCTATCTCCTCTTACAATTAAATGCCATTATTTGCTTACAATTAAATGCCTACATTAAATGCCATTATTTAATGCAAGGTCCATTCATGAAGTTTTATTGCATTTAAGTAAAGGGATTACAGTGTTGATAATGAGAAGGTAAGGAGACATATGAGTCTTCAGCAGTAAGTTACCACTGGTGCTGCTATTGGCTACTCTATACCTCCCAAGGATTCCTGACTTTGTCTGATGGTCTGTGCCTCTGTTGACATTAAAGTTACCCAGATTACAACTATCCCTCTTTCATCACTTTGTTAATGAGAGTCCCCAGGTATTCACAGTTTTTTTTTCCTTTAACCCCATCAGGGTTCTTCATAGTGGGAGCATACACATTGATGATGCTGACATTGCACTTTACTGAAAGAGTAAATCTCATTGTCATCAGCCTGTCATTTACTCTTTCAAGAGACATATAAGTGCATTAACTAGATTGGAATTGATTGTAAACTTACACTAATTTCCTGATTCTCCTCATCATAGCAAACACTCTAGGTAAAACAAACAAAAAACAAATGTATATTTCCTGTGCTGATTTTATTAATCTGTCACCATTTGTCATTTGTGTTTCACTCAGGACTGCTATTGCTGAATTCTCAGAAGAGCTATGCACCCTTCAAGTGTACCAGGTATTCTATTGTTCATGAAGTGTTCCTATTTCATGTAATAATGGTGAGTGGAATTATCTTCATAAATTTTTTGTATGTTTTGTGTGGTCTGTTTACAGGGTAGGATTGCTGCCTCCTGGACTAAGTAAACCAGGGTTAGGGTAGGTGAAGCAGAATAATTTTAAGTAACCTGAGCTAGCCCTCTCCTCTTGACAGGAGCTAAGTTAGGTGATCCTTAAAAAAGGTTGTTTAAACACCCAGAGGGCTGCTTCAGTTCAGTTAGAAGATGACTCTATGCCCTGGGACCCCTCTGTACAAGTTTGTGACTAGAAATTTAAGTAGATCATTATCTATTGCTTTATCACTTACTCATCACCCCAGGACTTGAGGAAGTTAAAAATGTAAATGCTATGAGTTATATCTTTTGATTTGTGTAAAAATTGGCTTAAATGAGTCAGAATTATACAAAGATGTGAGTTTCACCCTCTCTTCCATGGTCATCAAACTTTAATGGCAATACAAAACTCAAGAAGATTGACAATGGCTTGAAATGTTCCACAATATCTGCTTCTGCCACCTTCAAGGCCCATTAAAACAAATAGTTTACATTTGCCTCTTCCACTGGGAAACCATCACAAATTTGGAGCAGACACCATGAATCTCAAGTCATCAATTGGTTGATATTCATTGATTTCCTTTAATCTAATTTAACCTGCATGCTGAGATGGTTTTCCTGGAGTGTGACTGCATTACATTCTATCACTTCTTGGAGTTACAGGTGAGAGTTAAGTGAAACATGGACACCAAAGGTGAAAAGCAACTCCAAAAGGGCTAAGTAGATCTCATACCAGAGGAATTACAAAAAGAGCTGCTATGGATATTTTGAAACACCCAGAACTTTTTCCTTTTTTATATAATTTCTTCTGGATATAGACCTAGAATTGGAATTGCTGGGTCAATGGGTTGGAAACAGCTTTATTGTTCTTTGGAGATAGTTGTTTTTTCTGTTTTTTTTTTCTTTATGCTAATCTCTATTTTATTGGGACTGGAAGGGCATCAACAAATTATATGCTAATCCCATTAGTCATCAACAAGAAATATTTATCTACTCTTCAATTAGAGGGAGTTTACTCCTCCTTACACATATTGATGATTTCCCAATCTTTTTGGCTCCTTTATTTGTGGTGGACTTAGTATGGACCCAAAATGACTTAACCTTACCATAGCATCCTCATGCTTAACTCCTGAATTCAAGTGATTCATGAGGCACAGTCTCCAGCAGGCATTAGGGTTATTTGCCTCCATGTCTAGTCAGAAAACTTGATAATATCTATAATCATATTCTTAATTCTATAGCTTCTACCCTAGAGCTAAGTAATTATAGATATGTTTTAAATCAACTTCATACTTTCTTTTTTCTTTTGTCTCTTTTTATTTGTTTTTCCCATTTACATGCAAATATAGTTTTCAATATTTACACATTTGCAAACTTAAGAGCTCCACATTTTTCTAACACCCTCCCTTCCCTCTTCCATGCCCATGAAAACTGGTATAAATTGTACATGTACAATCAGATTTAACATATTTCCATTTTAATCCTCTTCTGAAAGTGGAATTAGAACTAAGGGGAAAGAAAACCATGAGAAAGAAAAAAGAAGCATGAAACAAAATTTTTATGGAACATCATATAAGACTTTATTGATGTGGTGATTAGCTTTGCTAAATTATTTTCCCCTTTTTTATATTCTTTGTTTTTTCTGTGTCTTTCTTTTTTAATTTTCATCCATATGCATATGTATATTTTTAAGTTACAAATTTCCTTCCACCCTCACTACTTCTCACTACCCTCTCCTCAATGGCATACAGTCAGGTTAACATTGTACAGATATATTTTGATAAGCATGGTTACAGATTTGTTATTTTTGCTATGAGTTATTGGGATTAGTGGAAAGAGATACATAAGAGATCATTTTTATAAATTGTTCAAAAGACTCTGAAGGGATGCTGTGTGTGTGTGTGTGTGTGTGTGTGTGTGTGTGTGTGTGTGTGTGCTTTGTTGAGTGTTTTTTTTTCCCTTTGGATGGGGATAACATGGTCTAATAAGCCAGTCTAATACAGTTTGGATCAGTTCACAATTCCACCAGCAATGCATCAATGTCCCAATCCTCCCACAACCTCTCCTATATTTATTATCTTCCCTTTTGCTCATCTTGGCCAATATGATAGGTGTGAGATAATACCTTATTGTTGTTTCAATTTGCATTTCTCTAATCAATAATCACTCAGAGCATCTTTTCATGTCTTTATATTTAGCTTTAATTTCTTCATTTGAAAACTGTCTATTCATATCCTTTGACCATTTAACAATTGGGAAATGACTTGTAACCTTACAAATTTAATGCAATTCTCTATATATTTTAGAAATGAGACTTTTATCATAACTCCTAGTTATGAAGATTGTTTCCCAGCTTTCTGTTTTCCTTCTAAACTTTACAGCATTGATTTTATTAGTGAAAAGCCTTTTTTTTAGTTTAATATAGTCAAAATCATTCATTTTGTAGTTTATAATGTACTCTAATTCTTGTTTGGTCATAAATTTATCCCTTTTCCATAGATATAATAGAGTATTTCTCGGTCTGTTATTTTTTTTATGGTATTGTTCTTCATGTCTAAATACTGTACCCATTTTGACCTTTTGAGATAGGGTGTGAGATGTGAATCTATGCCTAGTTTTTGCCATATTATTTCCAATTTTCCCAACAATTTTGTCAATGTGAGTTCTTACCCCAGAAACTGATGTCTTTGGGTTTGTCAAATAGTAGATTTCTGTAGTCATTTACTGTGACTTCTTTTGAACCTATCCTAATCCATTACTCTATTTCTTAACCAGTACCAGGCAGTTTGGATGACTACAGCTTTGTTGTCAAGTTTTAGATCTTATAGAGCTAGGCCACCTTTCTTTACATTTTTCACATAAGTTCCCTTGCTATTCTTGATCTTTTGTTGCTCTAGATATATTTTGTTACTATTTTTTTCTTGCTCAATAAAGTAGTTTGATTGGTATGGCACTGAATAAGTAATTCAATTTGAGACAGAATTGTAATTTTTGTTATATTAGCTCTACCTGACCATGAATATTTGATATTTTTCCAATGTAGAAGAAATTTTTAAAAGTAAACATAGTATGCTTTGCTCTGCATTGATACTCCAGGTTTTTTCTCTGGATGTGATTGGTTGTGCGTAAAAAATCTCTCATGTTTGTTCTTGATCACTGAACTGCTTAGAGGAGCTGCATTCATCATAGTTGATCATCACAAATGTTGATGTTGATATGTATAATCCTCTCTTGTTGCTGCTCACTTCACTCAGCATCAGCTCAACCAAATTTTTACATACTTCTCAAAAAGTTGCTCATGACTTCTTGTGACACTATTACTCCATAATATTTAGTTTCCCTATCTGTTATGATATTTCCCAATTGATGGATATTTACTCAATTTCCAGTTCTTTGCAACCATAAATATTTGAACTGCTATAACTATTTTTGAATATGTGAGACTTCTCCCATTTTTTATGATCTCTTTGGGATGTAGACCTAGTAGTAGAACTGTTGGATCAAAGGGAAAGTAGAATTTTTTCTTTTTTCTTTATTAATATTTTATTTGTTTCCCAATTATATATAATAGTAGTATCTACCTATCATTTTTTGTAAGGTTTTGAATTTTACAATTTTTTCCCCAACCCTTCCTTCCCTCCCCTCCCCCACACAGAAGGCTGATAGTCTCTACATTGTTTCCATGCTAAATATTGATGGAAATTGAATGTGTTATATGCTCTTCACCCCACCCCAATAAAATGAGAAACCTCAAGAATAGAGACAGAAAAAAAATGTACTTCCATCTGTGTTCAGATTCCAATGGCTCTGTCTCTAGGGTGATTTGCTTTCTTTATCATATGTCCACCAGAAAAGTTCCTTCAATATTTTTTCCCACAGTTGCTATGACTAGCTGTACCTCCACTCTATTCCTCCCCACTCTTGTTTATCCTATTCTTTCTCTCCTTTTATCTTGGCCCTGTCCAAAAGTACATTGTATCTGAGTACCCTCTCCCTCAATCTTCCCTCTCTTCTATCACCTATTGCCCCCTTCCCTCCCCCCATTCCCGCTTATCATATCCCTTTCTTCTCATTTTTCTGTAGGGAAAGATAGATTTCCTCACCCCATTAAGTGTGTATGTTATTTACTTTCTGAACCATTTCTCATGAGAATGAAGTCTCACTCATTCCCCCTTGGCTCCCCCCTTTCCACTCCATTGAAAAGATTTTTCTTGATTCCTATGTGAAATTTCTTAGCTTCTTCTTCATCTCCTTTCCTTTCCTACTAGTACCTTCCTTTATCACCCATTGACTCCATCTTCTTATAAAAAATTTCATATGAGTTATCAATATCTTCTTCCCATGCAGGAGTACAAACAGCTCAATATCATTATGTTCCTCATAGCTAGTCCTTCTCTTCTACCCCCAGAATCCTGTACTTGGAGATCAAACTTTCTGTTCAACTCTGGTTGTATGTAAATTTTATTGCCCTTTGGACATAGTTTGAAATTGCTCTCCAGAACAATTAGATTAGTTCATAACTCAACCAACAATGCATTAGCATCTCATTTTTTCCCACATCTTCTTCAACATTGATTATTTTCCTTTGTTGTCATCATAGTCAATTTGATAGGTGTGAGGTGAACCTCAGAGTTGTTTTTAATTTTCATTTTCTGAATAAATAAGCATTTATTTTCCTAATAAAGCAGTATTTTCTCATATACTAAAGAAAGTTTTAATTTGCTCATCTGAAAACTGCCAGATTATGTCATTTTACTATATATCAATTGGAGAATTACTTATACCTTTATAAATTTGATTCACTTCCCTATATGTTTTAGAAAATAGTGCTCTGAAACAGTCAAAATTGTTTTCCAACTTTCTACTTTCTTTCTAATTTTGATTGAATTGGTTTTTACTTTGCTAAAACTTTAATTTATTGTAGTCAAAATCATTCATTTTGCAATTTGTAGTCTTCTACCATTCTTGTATGGTCATTTTTCCTAATGGTTTCTTGGTTTGCTTTGCAAGATAGATTCCCATGTATTTTATATTTACTACAGTTATTGCAAATTGAATTTCTCAGTCTGTCTTTTGCTGTTGGCCTTTTCTTGGTCATATATATATATATGTGTATATATATATATATATATGTATATATACATATATATATATATATATATACGGATGATTTATGTGGGTTTATTTTATATCCTGCTCCTTTTCTAAAGTTGTTAATTGTTGAAAGGAATTTTTTAGTTTATAGGATTCTCTAAGAATACAATCATATCATCTACAAAGAGTGAAAGTTCAGTTTTTCTAATTTACTATACACTAATTACTTCAAATTATTTAACATGAGTTAAAAGTTATTTTCACAATCAGATCTCTTTTTAGGAGAAATATAATTTTGATTATTTACATAAATAATGTTCAAAGTCATATATAGTAAAATTTTCTTCTCTTAAGTGATTGTCTGTGATATAGAATGCTATTATTTTGACATGTTTTGTAATTATTCGATTTCCTTTTTGGTATTGCTTGGTCAAATGTGACTGGGAGGTTTATTTGGACAACACACACACACACACACACACACACACACATAGACATGCAAGTGAAAGACAGAGGGGAAGAGAGAGAAACATATACCTTGATCTTATTCATGATTATATTTTCAGTATTATTTTTGTTCTCCAATTCCTAACTTTCTTTGTCCTCTTTCTTCTCCCAAAGACATTTATTCACATCTGAATTATGCACTACTTGAACGCCTCATTATGTAATGATTTGTTAAATAGATGTTTCTCTTAAGAATCATTGCATCTGCCCTTTTCAGTTTGAGTCAGCAATCTTTCCTGTCCTTCATGTTCTAAATGTTGGTAGTAATTTTTGATTTGACTATGTCTTTTGGATTTGACCCTTCCTTGTTCATTCCCTAGCTCACAAATCTATCTTCTTCTTTTTGAGAATAGTACATTTTTCATCATTAGTTAAAGCTGATTGCTCTAACATAATCATATCTGTCTAGTATTCAGAGCTATCCATTGTCTTCACTTCACCCACACTATTAAATGAAAAATATGATACTAAGCTTAGCAATACTTTATAAATTCACTACATTCTCCTTCATTAGATGCCTTTGGAACTAATCTTAAATTTTATCTCCTTAAGCTAATGAAAAAGACAAATTAGGCTTTGATCTATGGCTAGTGGAAAGAATGATCTCTATAGTCCCTATGCTAAAGTAGAAAGAGGATCAGGTATGGTCCTGATTCCTTTCTCTGATACTTTCTATCCAAATACCACTGGATAAATAATTTGCATTTCTAAACTTCAGTTTTCTAATTTGTATTATAAGCAAAGAAGATAAGCAATATGATGTTCCATCTTTAAATACACAATATATTTTCTAAATTCCAATATGGAGTTCATTTTTAGAACAACTAAAGATATTCTTATCAAAAATATATTGTCTTTTGGTAAGTTAAGAATCAGACCATGCTGAGAAATTAATTAGCATCAATTTATTTTCTGTTTTAGGCATCTGTAACAATTATTTATTGAAAAGCAGCAACAGAAAATATCTTTCTTTGGAAAGAAAGTTCTCTTCTTTATTCCAATTTGTCTTTAAGATGAGGATTGAGTGATAATAATCACATAGGAATGAAAAGTTACTCTTTAGAAATGCTTGTTCTTCATCCACTCTGGCATATTCACATCAACTGGCCTTGATGTGACTCCTTGCTTCTTTAAGTAACAGGCAAATCCCACTTAATGAACAGCACAGCCTTTGGGGGAGCAGGTTCTGATGAGTCAGCTTCTTACTTTTTCCTAACCCCAAAGAAGATCAGCATTCCAGTGTTAGATTCCCAAGGAAATGGGAAAAAAAACATGTTAAAAGTGAACAGGGAAGGGTGAAATGAGTACCTATTATCTTCAAGACATTACAAACATAAGAGAAGGTGTTCAACAATGTAAGTTGATACAGTCTAGGATACAGTTTGACAGAGCAGAGTTATCTTATAGAGAGATTTGCCTGTAGCTTCAATTAAAGTAATGCTCATGTCCCTTGGGGTGATCTCCATGTTGGCAAAGTCACCTAAGGGAATAACCGGCCCATAGTAAAAATGCAGATAAACATTAGAGACCTTACGTTGGTGTTTCTTGGGACACATTAAGTGTTTTGTCCCACTCAACACATAACCCACACTGTCTTTTTCCTTGAGATACATCAAGTCATGATCATGATCACATAGGTAAGCTATGACGTGGTACTTGACCAATCCATGGCTAGATTCATGCTCTGCTATTGACAGGGTAGTGGTCAGCTACCAGTAGGAAGTCCTCTTTGACTCTAATTATTATCTATTTCTTTAGTTAACACAGATAGCTTCGTGCCAGTTTCAAATCCTTGGGTCTATCAGGCTGTTGGCTTAGGAAGTCATGTGAATTTCCACACAGTATTACAGTGTACCATATAAAAATGGCCACACTTACATTAGCTTTGAGGATTCTGAATCTGAGATAGTAATAAGGACTGGAGAAATTCCAGTGCTTGGAGACTTTGGAATAAGTAATCTGGGTTGAAATATTTCCCAAGTGTTGCTAGCTAGCACATTGCTAGGAATGTTTTGAAGGGAGGGGACTGTGAAAAGTTCCTCAGAGTTTTCCTGGAATCTTTTATCTTCAGCATCCTGAATTCCAATGAAGTAGAAATTGTCTCCATGAGATAAGATGAAGTTGGCTCCCAGGGTATCCACAATCTTTCCAATTTTCTTTGCATTTGTCATTTCTCATACTGTGTAGAATAGGGTATTATGGACCACTCCTCAGTCCCCCACAACTACAAAGTGCAAGGTGGGAACATAATTGTTTTCCAGCAAGAGCTATTTAGTACAGTTTCTTTTGCATCTAATCTATTCCACTGATCTATTTCTTAACCAATATGAAAAAGTTTTGATGAATGGTGCTTTATAAGACATTTTTACATCTAATATGACTGGACCACTGTCCTTTGGAGTTATTTCCATGAATAATTTTGATATTCTTGATATTTTACTCTTCCATATGAATTTGGTTGCTATTTTTTTCTAGCTAAGTAAAGTAATTTTTTGGTAGTTTGATTGGTACAATATTGAATAGGTAATTTAATTTAGATAGAACTGTCATTTTTATAATATTAACTCAGACAAACCACCAGCATTTAACATTTGTCTAATTATTTAGATTGATTTTATTTGTATGAAAAGTGTTGTATAGCTGTATTCATATACTTTCTGACTACGTAGTAGCAGTTAAACTTCCAAACATTTTATGCTGTCTTACAGATACTTTAAATGAAATTTCTCTTTCTCTTTTGACTGGCCTTTGGTGGTAATATATAGAAATACTGATGATTTATGTGTTTATTTTATATCCTGCAACTTTGCTAAAGTTGACAATTATTGCAAGAATTTGTTTAATTAATTTTGTAGGATTCTCTAAGTAAACCACATTATCATCTGCAAAGAGTGAGAACTTTGTATCTTCATTACCAATTCTAATTCCTTCAATTTTTTTCTCTTATTGCTAAATCTAAAATTTCTAATATAATATTGAGTCATAGTGATGATAACAGGCAGCATTTTCATGTCTGATATAATTAGGAATGCTTCTAGCTTATCCCTCTTACTTATAATGCTTTTCTATGGTTTTAGATAGATGCTGCTTTTCCTTTTAAGGAAAACATTTATTTCTATGTTCTCTAATGTTTTAAAGAGGAATAGATGTCATTTTTTGTCAAAAGTTTTTTCAGCATCTATTGAAATAATCATGATTTCTATTAGTTTTATTATTGATTTGGTCAATTATGCTGGTAGTTTCCCTAATATTGAACCACCCCTATATTCCTGATATAAATCCAACTGGATCATAGTGTATTATCCTAGTGATAACATGCTATAATGTCTTTGGTAATATTTTATTTTAAATTTCTGCATGGATATTCAATAAGAAAATTGTTATATAATTTGCTTTTTTTTTCTATTTTACCTCCTCCTGATTTCGTCATAAGAACCCTAGTGGATTCACAGAAGGAATTTGGCAGAATCTTTCCTCATCTATTTTTTCAAGTAGTTTATATAAAATTGGAGTTAATTGTTCTTTAAATATTTGGCAGAATTCACTTGTGAATCCATGTGGCTCAGGAGATTTTTTTCCTTAGGAAGTTTATTGATGGCTTGTTCAATTTCTTTTTTGGAAATGTTATTTGAGTATTAAGGTCTTCTATTAATATGGGTTATTTGTAGTTTTATAAACATTCATCAATTTCATTTAAATCATCAGATTTATTGGCATACCATTGAGCAAAATAGTTCTGAATTTTTACTTTAATTTCCTCTTCATTGGTGATGAATTTTCCTTTTTCATTTTTAATATTGGCAATTTAGTTTTCTTCTCTCCTTTTATTTTTAATTAAATTAATCAAAGATTTATCTATTTTTGTTAGTTTTTCATAGAATCAACTAAGTTTTATTTATTAGTTAAATAATTGTCATTTAATTGTATTAATCTCTCCTTTGATTTTCAGAATTTCTTATTTGGTATCTACTTGGGGATATTTAATTTGTTCTTTTTCTAGCTTTTTTAGTCACATATCCAATTCATTGATCTTCTCTTTCCGTATTTTATTCATGTGAACTTTTAGAGAAAGGAAATGCTCCCTAATAATTGCTGTGGGTATATCTTACAAGTTTTGGTATATTTTCTCCTTGTTGTCATTATCCTGGATGAAATTACAAATTATTTCTATGATTTGTTGCTTGATCCACTGATTCTTTAAAATTAAGTTATCTAGTTTCCAAATGCATTTTAGTTTATTTTTAAAGAGCCTTTTATTACGTGTGATTTTTATTGCATCATGATCTGAAAAGTATGCATTTAATTTTTATGTATTCATTTGATTGTGAGATTTATATGCATGGTCAATTTTTGTTTAGCTTCCATGCACTTCAGAGCAAAAGATATATACCTTTCTATCCCCATTCAAGTTTCTGCAAAGGACTATCATTTCTATCTTCTGAATTCTATTTACCTTAACTTCCTTTTTTAATGGATTCACATTGATTAACAATAGGCACAAGGTCCTAGAAAGATGGACTAAATACTTCCATGGTGTTCTTAACAGACCATCAGCAATCAATGAAGAAGCCATTGACTATTTACCGTTGCTTTTTTCCTTTTGGATAAAGCATAATATATTCTGCTACAATCATTTACCATTACACTGTATGTATCTCTCTGCTTGAAATGTGGTTTTTGTAAATAACATACTGTGTAATTCTGGTTTTTAATCCAATCTACTAACTGCTTCCATTTTGGGGGAGATAGTTTATCCCATTCACTTTCATAGTTATAATTAATACCCTTTACTACCCTTCTTCCTTGCTCCTCTCTGTTCTTTCCCCTTACCCCTCTCCCCCTAACTAATGTTTTCTTTCTGTATACCTCCTCCCCTCTAACTGCCCCTCTTCTACCAGATTGCTCACTTTTCTTTCCCCTTTCTCCTCTTCCTTTCCTCCCTTCTATCAGTTATTCATTCCTTCCCTCTTCTCGTAATAGCGCAAATATAAGGTAAACTTTTACATCCAACTGTATTCCCTCTGAGTCAATCCTGATAAAAGATTTAAGCAATTCTCATCATTGCCATTTTTGCCTTTACTACGTCATTTGCACCTCTTCATGTGATGCAATTTACCCTACTTTACCTCTTCTTTCTTCCCATCCTGGTACAATTCCTCTTCAAAATATTTTAATTTTTAAAAATCATCTCATCAAAATCAACTTAAATTCACAACTTCAATCTAAGTATAATTCTCTATTATAGTTATAATTCTCAAGAGTTATGAAAATCTTTCTCCCATATAGGGATATAGCGAATTTATTGAATAAGCATTCTTTTTTTTCCTTTTTCTCTATTTTCCTTTTTTTTTAATGTGTCTCTTGAGTCACTTGTTTGATGATAAAATCTACTTTTTAGCTCTTTTTTTTCTCAATCAGGAAAGTTTGAAAGTCATCTAGTTCATTAAATGTCCATCTTTTCCCCTGATGTAATATGCTCAGTTTCTATGGGTAGTTGATTCTTAATTGTAATCCAAGACCCTTGTCTTTAAGAATATCATAACACAGGCCCTTCAATCCTCTATTCATAATATTTCCAGGTCCTGCAAAATTCCTGGTATTTAAATTGTTTCTTTATGACTACCTGCAGGATTTTCTCTTTGACCTGATAATTCTAAAATTTTGCTAAAATATTCATTGCCATTTTCATCTTTCGGGAGATGATTAGTGAATTCTTTTATTGATTATTTTGCCATCTGGTTCTAGGATAGCATGATAATCTACCTTGATGAGTTTTTGAAAGATGTTCAGGCTCTTTTTTGATCATAGCTTTCAGTAGTACAATTATTCTTAAATTATCTCTCCCGGGTCTATTTTCCAGGCCAGTTGTTTTCCCAATGTTGTATTTTAAGTTTTGTTCTATTTTTTCATTTTTTCTAAATTTTGTTTAACTGTTTCTTGATGTCACATGGAGTTATTAAGCTCTAATTGCAACAACCTATTCTTCAAGGAATCATTTTCTTCTGTTAGTTTTTACATCACCTTTTCCTTTTGATCCATTTTGTATTTCATTTTTCCAGATATATTTCTATAGGATTAATTTTTTCTGTTAATTTTTCTGATTCATTTGCAAGATGTTTACCTTGCATTTGTTTTTCCAGCTTTTTTACTTAACTTTTAAAATCTTTTTTTGAGCTCTTCCAAGAAGTCTTTTTGAACTGTATACCAATTCATTCATATTCTCTTTACAAATAGTGCTTTTTCGGCTATCTTCTTTTGAGATGTTGTTTTGATCATTCTTCTCTCCATGGTGACTTTCTATAGACTTTGCGTTTCTCTGATCTTGATTACTCATTTTGAGTTTTGTTACTGGGCACTATACCAAGGTTCTTGAGTTGATGAAGGGAGTGGCTCATAGACCAGAAACTTCTTTATAAGAAAAACCACCTATGTGATCTCTTTGGTGTTGAGATTCCTAGAATCCTGTTCACTGTTCTGGGACCATATATCTTGGAAACTCCAAGGATTGCTTATTGGATCAACCATGTTAGAAATACCAAAGAGGCTTGCTCTTTGGACCATGTGTGTTGGAGATTCCAGCTGCCTGCATCCTTTACATCGGGAACAGTGGGAACGCAGAGAGCTTGCTTTCTGGGAAATCTGCACCAGAATGACAGTAGCTTGCTGCCTGGATTAGGCCTTCACTGTTGGAAATGCTAAGGGTTCGCCATCTGTACTGGATAATCCAGTTCTGGCACAATGGTTGAATGGTACTCTGGTACATATGTGTTGGAGTTCTCCCAGTTAACCTGCTGAATCCTCTGTTAAAAATATCTCCTGTAGCTGAGATCCTTCAGTTTTTCCCTGCCTCAATCCACCACTTGTGAACTTGTTTTTTAATGTCCTAAAATTGTGAGAGATTTCCACTAGGCTTGATGTAGAGTTTTAAGGTGGATATGGGAGGGAGTGAAGAAGCAATTTGCTCCTAAAGATAAGAGAGGGCCACAAGAGTTGATTAATAGGATGATTTACCCAGAAATGCATTTTAAGAAGGTTTCATTGGTAGCTTAGTGGAGGATGGAATGAAGTGGGGAGAGACTTAAGGTAAGGAAACCAGTGAGTCATATTATCATAATATTTCAGGTAGTGAAGGTCTTAGGGCCATATAAGAGAGTTATAACATAGGCAAAAATTGCAGGATTGAAAATAAATTGGATTTGGGTCAGATGAGAGATTGAAGAGTCAAGGATGACATCTAAATTTCAAGCCCAGTTAATGAAAGAATGGAGGATGAGCTCACTTTTCCTTGAAGCATTCCATTGTATTTTGTAAATGTTTAATTGTTAAGTGATATTTCCTTATGTAGAAGCTTAAGTCTTACAGTTTCTGACTTTCTTCCACTGCCTATTTCCTTCAATTGTATCAAGCAGAAGAAGCTAGAATCCTTTTCTTAGTAGCATACATTTCTCTTATTACTTTGAGCTGAACAGGATTTTGTAAAATTCAAGGGTGAGAAGGATTTAGAATTTTCATCAGAATCTTTGTCCTAGCAGGATAATTATAACGGCAGATACAGTATCTGCTTTGAAAGCGTAAGGAAACTAGAAACACTATGAGAAGGCAATTGGAAACTAGAAGGAATTCAACAGAGAAATTATATCATGCTTAAAGTGAATATAACGAGTATCCCATAAAGGGGAAAAATATTCTCAGCAAATAGAATTAGTAAATTCTCCATTGTCATATGAGTTCATGAAATCTAGGTCAAATTTCCCTTGGACTTTGTATATAATAGTGGGAGAATATGTCATGGCTTTTCATTGTTTGGAGGATGGGGAGGAATGATTTATACTAACTGTTTGTTTTTACTATATAATAAAAGGTAAATGCTTCCTTGTTAACAGTTGAGTTTATCTAATTGTTATCAGGGCATGTTCATAGTTGGAAAACATTAGTGGAAACTCAAAAGATATTGCTTTATGGGGAAGCTAGGTGGTGCAATGTATAGAGCACCGGCCCTGGAGTCAGGAGTACCTGAGTACAAATTCAACCTCAGACACTTAATAATTACCTAGCTGTGTAGACTTGGGCAAGCCACTTAACCCCATATGCCTTGCAAAAACCTAAAAAAAAAGATATTGCTTTATAAGAAATCCAAAGGCTTCTTTTGAAACTGTCAGGATCATATTGCCACACTTGAAACCCAGAGAGAAGAGGTGGTAATTGCCATTTGGTGATTTAGCCTACTAGTTCAAGTGGAGACTACTAGATCAAGTCTAGGGCATGGGCAATACTATACATATCCATGATCCCACTGAAATCCCACTCTCTCTTAAAATTTTTCCTCAAGCTCCCTAATTTCTTGTGTCTAACTTTTGCTGATTATATTTAATTTATCATGCATATACACTCAGATAAGTTTGGTTGTTTTTCTTAACTTTCTTTTTTTGGGGGGTTTTTCAAGGCAGTGGGTTAAGTGACTTGTCCAAGGTCACACAGCTAGGTAACTATTAAGTGTCTGAGGCTGGATTTGAACTCAGGTCCTCCTGATTCTAGGGCTGGTGCTCTATCCACTGCTTAACTTTAGGGTTTTTTTAGGTTTTTGTAAGGCAAATGGGATTAAGTAGCTTGTCCAAGGCCACACAGCTAGGTAATTATTAAATGTCTGATACCGAATTTGAACCCAGGTACTCCTGACTTCCAGGGCTGCTGCTTTATCCACTGAGCCACCTAGCCACCCCCTTTCCTTAACACTCAAAGAGAGATCAATATGTCAGAAGAGAAGGTACAGAGTGTCTGACTGAGATTGATTAGACCAATATAAGTTTAGAAGATTCTTAGTATAGGTTAGGCAAAAATAACCCATATGAATATTTGGAAAAGAAACGTCTCTATATTTGTGTAAATAACATTTCTTCTGAGTTACTGAAATTCTACCTTGCTAGTAGAGCACACCATTTTCTTTCCTATGGTCACACCATTCTGGGCGGTCTTTTGCCAGTATCTTCCATGCCATGCAATTGATTCCAAAGTGAATGACCTTGAAAGTTCCCTTGTTCAACTTCTTCTGATTTCTATGTGAGCACCTTCCCTGAATAAGTTCTTCATAAAATAATCTTTTTTGACAATATACTTTAGCATTTGAACAACATGGTCAGGCCCATCATATTCTCTGAACTTGTTTGAATGCTTGGCAGTTCAACATAAGAAAGGAATTCAATGTCCAATACCTTATCTTACCAGGTGAGTTTTTAGAATCTTCCTAAGAAAATTCAAATGGAAGATATTGTTTTTTCACATGGTACTGCTATATATTCTCTGAGTTTCACAGGAATTCAATAATGAGGTCAACACAGGAGCTCTCTTGACCTTCAATTTGGTAGAAAATCTGATTCCTCATCTCTTCCACATTTTTCTTTGAATTTTCCCAAATACTGAGCTAGCTCTAGCAATATATTATCAACCTGATTATCTAATTTATATGTCTGTTTACATGTCTAGAAAGTATATTTCCAAGATAAGTGAATTTATCCATAGTATTCAAAGTTTTTCTATTTGCTGTACTTAATGGTTCTGCATATGAATGGTGCTGACCAGAAGAGAACCTATACTTTCTTGGCATTAATTGTTAGGCCAAAATTAGACAAAGTAGCAGAGAATTGATCAATATCATTGGAATACAATTTCAAAGTCAAAATTGAATGCACAATGATACAAAAAAAAAGCAAACACCAATTTCCTTTGCACTTTAGTCTTAGATTATAGCCTTTTCAAGTTAATTAATTTTTCATCAGTATTGCAGCTGACCTCAAAGGTAAACATTTATGTGTGTGTATGTGTGCGTGTGTGTGTGTGTGTGTGTGTGTGTGTTGTCATCCTCTTTCATAATGTGAATTACTTTAGACTAGGAACTATATTTAATTTCTATTTGTCTATCCAAAAATAGCACTTTATTTGATATATTGCATCATATAAAATAATAGATTTTCTAATTAATAATTTAGTTCATAATTTTATTTCCTAAAACAATATTATTTTATTGCACAATATAAAACAGAAAAATTACTGGTTCTGATAACAGAATTCTTTGATTCAAATCACATTTCGAATATAACTATCTGTGTGACCTTTGGTAATACTCTTTAGGTCCCTAGATCTTAGTTTTCTCATATAGAAAATGAAGAGTTTGAAATCAATAACCACTGAAATTTCTTTCAAATCTAATTCTATAACATATATATTCTTTGGGAAATAAGTGTTTCCCACTCAATGGGAAGAGTACTTTTATAGAGTACTAGTTGGTCTGGTGAAGAGTACCCTGGTCTTAGAGTCAATAAACATTCAATTTGAATACTTCCTCAGATACTTGGTATCTCTACCTTCTTAGCCAGGCCATTTAAACTCATTAGTTTTGTCATATGTGAGAAAGGCAATTGTTCTCCATATAATCTTAGGACCTTATCCATTTCTCAAACTATTATTTTCTATCTGTGTCTATGATGCTCTTTCTTCACTTCCTTCTTGATCATGCTCCAGAAATACTTTTATGTTTTATTTACATGTCTTCCACTCCATTGTCTTATCACAAAGATTTATTTTTTCCTGATTGGATGAATCCTTTGATTTATCTATAAATATATAATTCTCTCAAATATTCTTAAAAATGAAACAAACAAAATTTTACCCCATCACCCTTATTTTTTCAAGATATTTTCCTATAATCTCTTCATTATCATATTTCCAAAAAAAATAATTAGATGACATCTTCAATTTGTCATCATGTACCTACTTCACTTAACTACTATCATTAACATTGTTAAAATATATTTCTCAAAGATAAGCAATAATATTTTTTATTAAATTTTTTATCATGAATATTTTGGAGCATTTGGAACTATGACAGCCTATTCCTATTGAATACATTCTCTTAATTTATTTCTTAAGGCACAACTCTTTTCATAGTTCTCTCCCTACCTCTATGTTCATGCCTTCTCAATAGGCTTTTTACTTATTCCTTTTCTAACTCCTATGACTTAAACATGTGTCCTTCAAGCTTGTGCCTATGATTATCTTATCTTTTTTCTTTATTTTCTCTCTTTTGCTGATCATATTCATTGATTCAATCATAACCTCCATGCAGATAATGACAAATCAAAAACTCTATCCTAAATTCCAATCTCATATTCTTAACTGCCTGTTGGATATACACCTCTGAATTTCCAGATAGCCTTCAAATTAAAAGTGAACAAAGCTCAACTTTCTATCAAAATTTCTCTTTCTTTCTTTAGTTCTCTGACTTTTTAATGAAAGAATCAATTTTAGGTACTGAGGCATGTTACAATTATAATTATTTTTATGGATACCTGATGCAGAAATGAAGAACAGAGGCAATTAAGGTATGTGTGTGGTGGGACATGAAAAATAGAACTAAATGAAATTTTAATTTCATAAAATACTCATAATTCCATATCTTGCAAGAAATTTGAATCGTTTGACTTTTAGACAAATCATATATATATATATATATATATATATATGTATATATATAGATAAAGACTGGAGTGGGATTCAAATGGACCTTATTTCACTATTTGCTATTTGTTAACTTTTTGAATTTTTTGCAAATTATTTCAGTACTGACTCTTAAAACTTCTTATTTATGTAATGGAAGAAGGGACTTGGGATGAATAATTTTTCAAATTTTCTTCCTCATGCTAAAATCTGAGAGCATTTTTGAAATTCACCATAAATGTATGCCAATTTCATTATATTACATATTTCTTTGTGCTTTTGCCTAGGATCTCCAAATCTATAAATTATTACCTTTTCATTTACTAAAGCGTAGCTTGAATTCTACCCTCCCATCATATATTCCATGAATAATGGAAAACATCTTGACATTTATATTACTAGAAGACCACTCAAATACTTAAAACCAGACAGACAAAGAGGAGAATAAATATCAGCTATGAAAGGCAATCTGTTTGTCCAGCTTATTTTAGGTTGTAAATTCCTTGAAGGCAGTGACCATGACTTCTCTACATTTTGAAAAGTGCTTAGTTCAGTACCTTACACAGGTGATCAATAACTATTAATTCATTATGATAAAAATAAATATTAGTTCTTTATAGCTATGGTCTTCTTGTATTAGTAGCTTTCATCTGTAAGATTAGAAAATGGGTTCCTTTTCTGCTATTTTCAACTTATTATTCCTATTTTCTACTTATACAACATTCACTTCTTTGGATCCTTACAATTTTCATTATTAATAGTACTTCTTCCAATAAAATATAACTGTAATGCAGCATTATGATGTAGAGGTGACCCTGTGTTCTCAAATGCAATGCCAGCAGAACACAATCTCTGGCAAGTCCATCTAAGTTAGAAAAGTTCAACTTACAAGCCTGGCAGCAAACAATACATTTGTCATATGCCAAAGTTTTTTCAAATTCAGAGAAGTTCATTATCAGAAGGTCAGCTACCAGCTTACAGCTTACAGTGGAAACACTGTTGTACTGGCTTTAGCAAAACATTGGGCTACATCCTGATTCCCCCCCCCCTTAAATTCTCTGAAGTCTCACTTTCTTCATCTATAAAATGGAATTTAGTACCTGGAGAACCTAATTCATAGAGATATTCTGAGTTTCAAATGAGAACTTCTAAAGTATTTTGCAAAAAATTAAAATAAATATGAGATTATATGTATATAGTACTTGTATAAAATGATATATAAATCTCATTACTATGGGGTTTGTTTCATTTTTGTTTTACTATAAAACTCAGCAATAATAAAATCATTCTTCATATATAATATATTGTGTTTATATATATATATATATATATATATATATTACATGTACCTGTGTATATATATGTAATTTTTTATGTATGTACTTATTTTCAGCTTTTCAAAGTACTTTACAAATGTTATCTCATTTATTCCTCACAGCAAACATGAGGAGATTCTGTTATTGTGACCATTTTACAGATGATGAAATTGAGGCAGACAGTTTAAGAAACTTGACCAGAGTCACAAAGATTTTAAGAGTCTGATGAAGAATTTGAACTCAGATCTTCCTGGTCCAAGTTGGGATAGGGAAAAGTGAAAGAAGTAGCTCCATATTCCTTGAAAAAGATTTCATTATTTATATGCCTATCATGATGGATTGTATTTTATAATTAATTTTGTAGTCCTTAAAGCTCTCAAATAATTTTTAGACAAACTACTAATTAAGCATTTATCTCCTATACTTGTGCTATTGAATTTTTTGAGATCAAATATATATGATTTTCAAATTTCATCATATCATAGTCACTCTAAACCTATAGCTTGTTAAAATATTTTTGCATTTTTGTCTTCTCATCTGTTTTATACATTGTAACTCTTGAATTTGAGCAAACTACAAATTTCTTAGGCATATTTTCTATGTGTTTATTCAAGTTCAATAATAAACATTAAAAAGTATATGATCAAAAAAGGTCCTTGGACATTCACTGAATTCTCTTTTGATTTTGTGATCTTATTGACTTATTCAGCCTCCTTCTTTAAGAGTTTAATCTAAGACATAAGTGTTAGTCTATTTTCTAGGTGGAACTCAAAGAGATATTTTTAAAATATTTTACACAGTGCATGACCCAAACTTAAATGGTTTTCTCCTCTTGTTTCCCTCATTTCGTTCCACTCTCCAAGGAGATATAATGAATTAAATGTAAACCATTACCTAAAATCTTAAAACTAATAAAAAACCCTTCCTTTGACTATATTTTACTTAAGTTTTGATTTTACAAAATTGATTTGTCATAGCAATGTAACCAAATTATACCAAAAGAATTATAAACACACTAATAAAGAAGTCTATGAAGTAAAATAAATACAGTGACCATGTTTTTAAATGTTGTGATATTCTGCCCTTTATACTGTTTATCTCTTTGCCAAGAAGAGAAATTTGTATCACTAGTTGTTTTCTAGAAAAAAATGAGGTGTGCATATTTTAAAATTTGTTAATTATGGGTTTCTTTTCAATTACATAATTACCTATTGTGAATATTATTCTTATATACACAAACATATATGACATCAAAGCATTTAAATTTTGCTTTCTCTGAATTTTTCATTATTTCACAATTTAATTACATTTATATTTCATAGATTATTCATTGATTTCCCCATTATTAGATCATCTTTCACTCTTTCTTGCATGCTTTAAGTGGTTTCAGTAGTTTGCAACTGTCTATTTAACAACACTAAATACATATTCATATCCATATCCATAAGCAAATACATATCTGTATCCATATATTTATCTGCATTTATCCACATATCCTTTCCAAAATCATGTCATTATCATTAAAACTATATAAGCAAATATAGACCTATGTATATGATGTATAAAAATGTTTTTGCAAAAACAATGGACACACATGTACATTAATATAAGTGTGCATATGAAATGATATGTACATGCTATAATTCAATTGGTATATATATATATATGCATCATCTATTTTGTTGATTAGTAGTTGCAACTTTAGAAGTTGTACTTTGATAACAGATTTTTACTTTTCATATTTCTCCTAATTTCTCTCAAATCAGGAATAATTTTGTTTTATTATAACCTTATCTTTAAAATGAGGCAACTCTGTGTGTGCTTCTGTTTGTGTTTTCTTCTGGGTGACAGTAATTTTATGTTTGATATTTTATTATTACTTATTGGTCATGTTATTTGATGTGTTCTTAACTTCATATTTCATTCTATTATTGGTCTATGCTATGCTTATGTATATATTTCCATCTCACGCTAGTACTTCTGTATAATTTTTCTTCATGATTTCTCGAAATGTCATTTTCAGTATATATAAATATATATATATATACATATACATATATATACAAATATATTTCAAATCATAATATTATTCATGATTAATATTAGTGGTTTTATATTTGAGACTTTCTTTTGTTCTATCACTCTTCATTTATTTTCTTGGCAAGTTAATCTCTCTTCTTGATTTGTTGATGTGTTTTTTTTACATATCTTCATCTATGTTTCAAAGATTCTACTGTTGAAAAAATGATTAGCCATAGATAAATTAATAGACCAAGAAATATTTTATCTATCATATCTATGGAAAGGGGATGAATTTATGTGCAAAAAAGAATTAGAGCACATTATAAATGGCTAAATGAATGATTTTGACTTTATTAAATTAAAAAGTTTTTGCACTAATAAAATGAATGCTGCCAAAATTAGAAGAAAAGCAGAAAGCTGGGAAACAATCTTCAGAACTAGGAATTATGATAAAGGTCTCATTTGTTTTTTAAGATTTTATTAATTTTGATTATACAATTTTTCCCCTAATGTTACTTCCCTCCCCCAACCCCCTCCACAGAAAGCAATTTGACAATCTACATTGTTTCCATGGTATACATTGATCCAAATTGAATGTGAAGAAAGAAATAATATCCTTAAGGAAGAAACATAAAGTAAAAGAGACCTCAAGATCAGACAGTAAGACATCAGTTTTTTTTTAATTTTCTAAATTAAAGATAATAGTCCTTGGTCTTTGATCAAACTCCAGAGTTCTTTCTCTGGATACAGATGGTATTATCCATCATGGACTGCCCCAAATTGTCCATGATTGTTGCACTGATGGAATGAGCAAGTCCATCAAGATAGATCATCACCCCCATGTTGCTGTTAGGGTGTACAATGTTCTTCAGGTTCTGCTCATATCGCTCAGGATCAGTTCATGCAAATACCTCCAGGCTTCCCTGAATTCCCATCTCTCCTGGTTTCAAAAAACACTAGTGTTCCATGACATACATATACCACATTTTGCTAAGTCATTCCCCAATTGAAGGACATTTACTTGATTTGTAATTCTTTGCCACCACAAACAGGGCTGCTGTGAAGATTTTTGAGCTAGTGATGTTTTTACCCTTTTTTATCTACAGGTATAGGCCCAGCAGTGGTATTGCTGGATCAAAGGGTATACACATTTTTGTTGCCCTTTGGGCATAGCTCCAGACTGATCTCCAGAAAGGATGGAGGAGTTCATAGATCCACAAGCAATGGATTAGTGTGCCAGATTTCCCACAACCCTTCCAAAAATGATCATTATCCTTTCTGGTCATATTGACTATTCTTAGAGGTATGAGGTAGTACCTCAGAGATGCTTTAATTTGCATTTCTCTAATAAGTAATAATTTAGAGAAATTTTTCATATGACTATGGATTGCTTTGATCTCCTCATCTGTACATAGAGACAATACAGATTTTTGGAGTAGTTGCTTAAAACAGAGATATTTTGAAGACGTCAATAATGTTATGTGGCTTGAGATTTTAAAAAATTATGGGGGAGATGATGGAATGAAATTGGTTCAAAGTTCATCTTCCCTCAAAAGAAAAAAATCAACAACAAGCTTTATATAAATAATATAAATAAATAATCATATATAAATAAATAATAGTGGCATGAAGAGAAAAATGGAACCACATTAAATAAAATAATTCTCATTCATCCACAAAATATTATAGAATGTGCTCTAAGTACCTAAGTAATCTTGATGCTCTGCCCATACTATCCTATTTCAGCTGCCAAAGGTTGGGACTTCTTCTGGATTCTATATATTTATGTATTTGTGCATTATATTTTATGCTTATGTAGAGCAATCAAATCAAGTAAATAAATGTTTATTAAATGCCTACTATATGCCAAATATTGTACTGAGCTCTTGGCACCTGAAGAAAGGGAAAAGGCAGCCAGCTCTCAGGTACACACAGTCAAAAAGAAAATGACAACATGCAAGCAAGCTGGGTAGAAACAAGATATGAACGATGAATTGAATATAATGTCAAACTTCCATTAAGGGAAGAGATTTTTCTAATAGAAGTTCAAAAAGCAAGACTAAGAGTTTGTCTGTGACAATTGAAGAGTGGATCCCCCTCACAGTCCTCTGTGCTTTGGGAATCCATGAACCTAATAAGTTCCAAGAGAAAGCAGAGAATGACCAATATTGATGACTACAGAAAATATCAGATATAGATCTATGTTGTAATAATAAAAAAAACAGTAAAATAAACAGTATGAAACCTGCATGAAGAAAGAGCTGAAGTTGGAGAATATACCCTGATAAAAAAAACTTTCTAAGTTTCATCTCAATGGTAACAAGGGGAACCCTAAAAAAGTTTGATTTGTTAGAGTGTATGACTGCTGAGTTCTTATAGTCAGTCTAACATTTGAAAAAACTTGATTGAGTAGAAGAATATGGAATTTTAAAACATAGGAATTATGAAAAATCTATAATAATAAGCCATTGAAATGACTCCTCTGGGAATCCTTATAGCCCAATAAGCCAGTCCTAGAAATCTGAAACGAATAGAGTATAGGTAGAAGGGATTGGATATGGTTGCAGCTATACTTGGGTAAAATTTAAGTTATATGGAAATATATAATAATTTAATATCATTAAATTGTACTACAATGTTAAAAACATCAAGAGATTGACTCAAGTCTGATAAAAATTGAAATTGAGGAAAGATAAAAGAAAAACAATTAGGAAGATTAAAATGTATCAAGCCCTCCCCAAACACTCTGCTCCCAAATGCATCCTAAGGAATGGCAATAGAGCAAATCCAATAAAATATTTAATGAAAAATTTTAAATATAAGGAAAGAAATTAGAATTCTCAAGAGAAAACCACCATAACAAGAGTAGATACATCTAAACCAATCATTTTTTCTTTTTTCTTTTCATCCATATGCACATTTATAATTTTAAGCTGCAAAATTTCCTTCTACCCTCCCTTCCCCTTCCCTGATCCTCATCAACAAACAGTCGTTAGCATTGCACATAACATATTTTGATAAACATGTTGACAGATTAGTTATTTTTGGTATGAAGAATTAGAATTAAGGGAAAGAGACACATAAGAGATAATTTTATAAAGTTTTTATCTATTCTGTAGGGTGTTTTGTTTTGTTTTTCTTCTTCTGGTTGGGGATATTATAGTCCATAGCTAGTCTAATATAGTTGTCCTAGCTTTCTGAACTACTGAGAGCAGCTGATTCTATCAGGGTTATTCATTGTGCAATGTTGTTCATATGTACATTACTCTCTTGGTTCTAGTCCCTTCACTCAGCATCAGATCTCATAAGTCATTCCATGCTTCTCTAAAGTTTCACCATTTATTTTTTCTTATAGAAAAAATAGTATTTCATGGTATTCATGTACCATAACTTGCTTAGTAATTCCTCAATTGAGGCATCCCCTCTAATTTAAATTCTTTGCCACTAAAAAAAAGCTGCTATGAATATTTTGGAACATGTAGGACTTTTCCCATTTTTTATAATTTCTTCTGGATATAGACTTAGAATTGGAATTGCTGGGTCAAAGGGTATAAACAGTTATATTGCTCTTTGAGCATAGTTCTTTATTGCTCTCCTGAAAGGTTGGATCCTTTACAAAACCACCAGCAATGCCTCAATGTCCCAATCCTTCCACAACTTCTCCAACACTGATCATCTTCCTTTTTTCCTCATCTTGGTCTATCTGATATATATGTGATAATACCCTATTATTGTTTTAATTTACATTTCTCTAATCAATGATGATTTGGAGCACCTTTTCATATGATTATATATAGCTTTAATTTCTTCATTTGAAAACTCTGTTCATATCTGTTGGCAATTTATCAATTAGTGAATGACTTGTGACATTATAAATTTGATGCTATTCTCTATATATTTTAGAAATGAGACCTTTAGACTTCTGGACAAAATGGCAGAGAGAAGACAGGCACAACGCTAATCTCCTTATCTTCACTTATAAATAATATGAAATAAACCTCTTAACAGAAATCCAATTGGCAAAACCTAGAAAGAAAGCCAGGAGAAGAATATCGACCTCAGGATCCATCTTCCAAAATCCTGGGTGAATCCCAGCACAGAGGGCAGACTCTGCCAGGAGCATGGGACTGGTGAGAACTGGAGAGCCTAGATCAGCCAAGGATTAGCCTGATTATAGGCGGGGCTGGAGACTGGGAGCCTGAGGGCCCAAGAACCTGGGAGAAGCTAGAGGCATTCCCAATAAGAACAGGGGTGAAACAACTATGCCCATTATTACCACTACTATTCGGGAAATACCTATTATTAGATAATTTTAAGAATCAATATGGATAAAAATAATATGTGATGATGACTTTAGTCAATCAAGACTAGTAAAATTTTGTTCACAATCACATCCATGCTGGCATTTTTCATAGTTTTGCTGGATTGTCTACTGCTTTCATCTCTTTGGAATAATTTAAATGATTCCAGTATCACTATCAAGTGATAAAGTGGATTTTAGTAAAACACTCCTCCAATGTGTCCTTAAACTGCTGTTCTACATAATGCTTATTCATACCAAAACTACAAATATTGAGCCAGATTTACATAGATTTGTACTCATTAACATTAAAACAGAAAAACCACTATATCTCATCCCTAATGACTATCACTTGTGATTCTTTCCTTACATGAGATTTTAGCTAACATTTATCTCTAGGGAGCCTGACAATCATAGATTCCTTAGACCACATTGAAATACGGCTAGATTTTCAAACAATTCAGCTAATGGTGTCCCTGAGATTTAAGATGATAGGGTTAATGTGTTCAGTAATGTAATTTATATGAAAATTAGTCTACTCCAAGTAAAGCAATTCAACCTCTCAAGATTATATTAAGATATTTAGTCTCAGAAACACATTTAATAATAGGAAGTTAATTTTAGCAAATGCTTTCCAGGGTATTAAAAACAAACATTTTGAATCCAATAGACAAATGATTTTAGAAAAATGCATACATTATTGACTAGTATACATTCAAAATTTAGATAGTATCATTTTAAACAACCAAAAGTGTATTAGAATTGAAGGAGCACTCATATTGTAGTCAGTAGTCCTGGCCTTCAAATTCTAGCTTTAATTCTAAATAGTAGATATTTGGCACTGGTAAAGTCATTTTTCTTTCCTTCCCCTTCCCTCATGAATGAGATAAGAAGAAAGTTCATTTCTGAGATCCCTTTTAAATCATATGTTTAATGTTCCCCATGATCTGAAATAGAATAACATTTATTTGAAAAATACTTTGTAAAACATTTCATAAAATTTTTAAAAAGCTGATCTATTTGAGACAGGAGGAATTTATTCATTTTGGGTAAACTTGGTTAAATATAATGCTGTGCTGGCAATTTAAAAAAAGAAAAAAAATCACTTCACCCCTAAATTGAATGTACCTTTAAGATTAGCTTGAGTTAATATTTTTCAATACTTTTCTTAAGTTTAGACAATCAAAAAACAGTAATCCAAACCCTGACTTTTAACATTTGCAAATCTATTTGTTCTAAATGCTATCAATTAAAATTTAACAATCAGCTCTCATGAACAGTTATGAATTATCCGATGCATATCACAACTAAGTAGTCCAAAATACAATAGAACATAAATCAACTTACTTCTATGGAAAGAAACATTTGAAATTTTTCTACTTACTTATTAAATTATTATTAATAGGTTTTAGGTTTCAATAACTCATTGTTAGAACAGGATCTTTTAAGTGTTGCTCAATTCAATCTGATATATTTGATTGTATCAGTTTCCACCTAAATAAGTTAAATAAGAAAATAATAATAAATACATTGTCTCCTCCCTTGATGTTTTCAAGGTATTTGATCCCCAAGAAAATAAACTAGAGTTCTGAAAGGACTATCAGATGTGATTGCTAACCCCTTGTCAGAGAGCTTGAAAAAAATATAGCAGGAATACGGAGTATTGCAGGATTGGAAAATTACAATGCTGCTCTATTTACCAAAATATATTTGTAGGGCAGTTAGATGACAGAATGGAAAGAGCATGGATCCTGGAGTCATGAGGACCTGAGTTCAAATTTGACCTCAGACACTTAATAATTAGTTACCTGTGTGACACTGGGCAAGTCACTTAACCCCCATTGCCTTGCCCCCCCTTCCACACACACACACACACACACACACACACACACACACAAACATAAATACTCTAAAAGATTAGCTTGCTCCTGATCTACCAGTCTAGTTGTCTTGTCTAAAAAGCAAATGAACATAGTGTACCATAACCTACTTTTGAAAAAACTACACTGGCTCTTTGTAGTTGTCATTTCTTTTTCTATAATAGCAACTAAACCTTTAAATATGAAAATTAGAATTTCAAAGAATTAAAGTCCAACTTGCTGGGCAATACTTTTTAGACCCATTTTTACAAATATATACATACACATATATATGCATATATATTTATATGTGTGTATATGTCTGTGTGTGTATCACTCTAGATTTTATCCAAATATTTTTATTAAAATTCTTCATAATTATAGAGATAATGAAGACATATATAGATTACCATGTAGTTTAGTAGATGTTGAACTTATTGAAACATCATATCCATGTAGCCATTAATAATTTATTTTTTTATTGGAATGAAGATGTATAGTTCTTAGGTCTGTGTATTTTTATACTTTCTATGAATGTATTTAAAAGTTATTCATTGAATCCTTTTCGAATTTATGAATATCAAGCATACTTGTAGGAATTGCTAACAAATTACATGATATTATCAGGTACAAAAAGATCCTGACACAGTAGAATACTGAAAATGATGTAATGTAATGGTTTTATATATACATATATATACATATATGTGTATATATATATATGACATACATGTGGTTAAAATAACTATATATAACATGTTTTATATGTGTTGGTAATTTTAGAAATGTGTGTTGATTTGCATATGTGCATATATTATATAATATACAATACTAGTACATATAAAATAATGTATGTATATGTGTCTATATATGTATTAATAGCATATTAATGCATGTATAATATATGTGTATACACACACAAATGTGAAAGACTTGAAAAGATCCATAGCAAAAAATATTTGAAATAATATTTGTATTTAAATCTTTCTAATCAAACGACATGTGAGTGTCTATGATGCTCTTTCTTCACTTCCTTCTTGATCATGCTCCAGAAATACTTTTATGTTTTATTTACATGTCTTCCACTCCATTGTCTTATCACAAAGATTTATTTTTTCCTGATTGGATGAATCCTTTGATTTATCTATAAATATATAATTCTCTCAAATATTCTTAAAAATGAAACAAACAAAATTTTACCCCATCACCCTTATTTTTTCAAGATATTTTCCTATAATCTCTTCATTATCATATTTCCAAAAAAAATAATTAGATGACATCTTCAATTTGTCATCATGTACCTACTTCACTTAACTACTATCATTAACATTGTTAAAATATATTTCTCAAAGATAAGCAATAATATTTTTTATTAAATTTTTTATCATGAATATTTTGGAGCATTTGGAACTATGACAGCCTATTCCTATTGAATACATTCTCTTAATTTATTTCTTTAAGGCACAACTCTTTTCATAGTTCTCTCCCTACCTCTATGTTCATGCCTTCTCAATAGGCTTTTTACTTATTCCTTTTCTAACTCCTATGACTTAAACATGTGTCCTTCAAGCTTGTGCCTATGATTATCTTATCTTTTTTCTTTATTTTCTCTCTTTTGCTGATCATATTCATTGATTCAATCATAACCTCCATGCAGATAATGACAAATCAAAAACTCTATCCTAAATTCCAATCTCATATTCTTAACTGCCTGTTGGATATACACCTCTGAATTTCCAGATAGCCTTCAAATTAAAAGTGAACAAAGCTCAACTTTCTATCAAAATTTCTCTTTCTTTCTTTAGTTCTCTGACTTTTTAATGAAAGAATCAATTTTAGGTACTGAGGCATGTTACAATTATAATTATTTTTATGGATACCTGATGCAGAAATGAAGAACAGAGGCAATTAAGGTATGTGTGTGGTGGGACATGAAAAATAGAACTAAATGAAATTTTAATTTCATAAAATACTCATAATTCCATATCTTGCAAGAAATTTGAATCATTTGACTTTTAGACAAATCATATATATATATATAATATATATATATATATATATATATATATATATATATATATATGTATATATATAGATAAAGACTGGAGTGGGATTCAAATGGACCTTATTTCACTATTTGCTATTTGTTAACTTTTTGAATTTTTTGCAAATTATTTCAGTACTGACTCTTAAAACTTCTTATTTATGTAATGGAAGAAGGGACTTGGGATGAATAATTTTTCAAATTTCTTCCTCATGCTAAAATCTGAGAGCATTTTTGAAATTCACCATAAATGTATGCCAATTTCATTATATTACATATTTCTTTGTGCTTTTGCCTAGGATCTCCAAATCTATAAATAATTACCTTTTCATTTACTAAAGCGTAGCTTGAATTCTACCCTCCCATCATATATTCCATGAATAATGGAAAACATCTTGACATTTATATTACTAGAAGACCACTCAAATACTTAAAACCAGACAGACAAAGAGGAGAATAAATATCAGCTATGAAAGGCAATCTGTTTGTCCAGCTTATTTTAGGTTGTAAATTCCTTGAAGGCAGTGACCATGACTTCTCTACATTTTGAAAAGTGCTTAGTTCAGTACCTTACACAGGTGATCAATAACTATTAATTCATTATGATAAAAAATAAATATTAGTTCTTTATAGCTATGGTCTTCTTGTATTAGTAGCTTTCATCTGTAAGATTAGAAAATGGGTTCCTTTTCTGCTATTTTCAACTTATTATTCCTATTTTCTACTTATACAACATTCACTTCTTTGGATCCTTACAATTTTCATTATTAATAGTACTTCTTCCAATAAAATATAACTGTAATGCAGCATTATGATGTAGAGGTGACCCTGTGTTCTCAAATGCAATGCCAGCAGAACACAATCTCTGGCAAGTCCATCTAAGTTAGAAAAGTTCAACTTACAAGCCTGGCAGCAAACAATACATTTGTCATATGCCAAAGTTTTTTCAAATTCAGAGAAGTTCATTATCAGAAGGTCAGCTACCAGCTTACAGCTTACAGTGGAAACACTGTTGTACTGGCTTTAGCAAAACATTGGGCTACATCCTGATTCCCCCCCCCCCCCCCCTTAAATTCTCTGAAGTCTCACTTTCTTCATCTATAAAATGGAATTTAGTACCTGGAGAACCTAATTCATAGAGATATTCTGAGTTTCAAATGAGAACTTCTAAAGTATTTTTGCAAAAAATTTAAAATAAATATGAGATTATATGTATATAGTACTTGTATAAAATGATATATAAATCTCATTACTATGGGGTTTGTTTCATTTTTGTTTTACTATAAAACTCAGCAATAATAAAATCATTCTTCATATATAATATATTGTGTTTATATATATATATATATATATATTATATATATATATATATATATATATTACATGTACCTGTGTATATATATGTAATTTTTTATGTATGTACTTATTTTCAGCTTTTCAAAGTACTTTACAAATGTTATCTCATTTATTCCTCACAGCAAACATGAGGAGATTCTGTTATTGTGACCATTTTACAGATGATGAAATTGAGGCAGACAGTTTAAGAAACTTGACCAGAGTCACAAAGATTTTAAGAGTCTGATGAAGAATTTGAACTCAGATCTTCCTGGTCCAAGTTGGGATAGGGAAAAGTGAAAGAAGTAGCTCCATATTCCTTGAAAAAGATTTCATTATTTATATGCCTATCATGATGGATTGTATTTTATAATTAATTTTGTAGTCCTTAAAGCTCTCAAATAATTTTTAGACAAACTACTAATTAAGCATTTATCTCCTATACTTGTGCTATTGAATTTTTTGAGATCAAATATATATGATTTTCAAATTTCAATCATATCATAGTCACTCTAAACCTATAGCTTGTTAAAATATTTTTGCATTTTTGTCTTCTCATCTGTTTTATACATTGTAACTCTTGAATTTGAGCAAACTACAAATTTCTTAGGCATATTTTCTATGTGTTTATTCAAGTTCAATAATAAACATTAAAAAGTATATGATCAAAAAAGGTCCTTGGACATTCACTGAAATTCTCTTTTGATTTTGTGATCTTATTGACTTATTCAGCCTCCTTCTTTAAGAGTTTTAATCTAAGACATAAGTGTTAGTCTATTTTCTAGGTGGAACTCAAAGAGATATTTTTAAAATATTTTACACAGTGCATGACCCAAACTTAAATGGTTTTCTCCTCTTGTTTCCCCTCATTTCGTTCCACTCTCCAAGGAGATATAATGAATTAAATGTAAACCATTACCTAAAATCTTAAAACTAATAAAAAACCCTTCCTTTGACTATATTTTACTTAAGTTTTGATTTTACAAAATTGATTTGTCATAGCAATGTAACCAAATTATACCAAAAGAATTATAAACACACTAATAAAGAAGTCTATGAAGTAAAATAAATACAGTGACCATGTTTTTAAATGTTGTGATATTCTGCCCTTTATACTGTTTATCTCTTTGCCAAGAAGAGAAATTTGTATCACTAGTTGTTTCTAGAAAAAAATGAGGTGTGCATATTTTAAAATTTGTTAATTATGGGTTTCTTTTCAATTACATAATTACCTATTGTGAATATTATTCTTATATACACAAACATATATGACATCAAAGCATTTAAATTTTGCTTTCTCTGAATTTTTCATTATTTCACAATTTAATTACATTTATATTTCATAGATTATTCATTGATTTCCCCATTATTAGATCATCTTTCACTCTTTCTTGCATGCTTTAAGTGGTTTCAGTAGTTTGCAACTGTCTATTTAACAACACCTAAATACATATTCATATCCATATCCATAAGCAAATACATATCTGTATCCATATATTTATCTGCATTTATCCACATATCCTTTCCAAAATCATGTCATTATCATTAAAACTATATAAGCAAATATAGACCTATGTATATGATGTATAAAAAATATTTTTGCAAAAACAATGGACACACATGTACATTAATATAAGTGTGCATATGAAATGATATGTACATGCTATAATTCAATTGGTATATATATATATATATATATGCATCATCTTTTTTGTTGATTAGTAGTTGCAACTTTAGAAGTTGTACTTTGATAACAGATTTTTACTTTTCATATTTCTCCTAATTTCTCTCAAATCAGGAATAATTTTGTTTTATTATAACCTTATCTTTAAAATGAGGCAACTCTGTGTGTGCTTCTGTTTGTGTTTTCTTCTGGGTGACAGTAATTTTATGTTTGATATTTTATTATTACTTATTGGTCATGTTATTTGATGTGTTCTTAACTTCATATTTCATTCTATTATTGGTCTATGCTATGCTTATGTATATATTTCCATCTCACGCTAGTACTTCTGTATAATTTTTCTTCATGATTTCTCGAAATGTCATTTTCAGTATATATAAATATATATATATACATATACATATATATACAAATATATTTCAAATCATAATATTATTCATGATTAATATTAGTGGTTTTATATTTGAGACTTTCTTTTGTTCTATCACTCTTCATTTATTTTCTTGGCAAGTTAATCTCTCTTCTTGATTTGTTGATGTGTTTTTTTTACATATCTTCATCTATGTTTCAAAGATTCTACTGTTGAAAAAATGATTAGCCATAGATAAATTAATAGACCAAGAAATATTTTATCTATCATATCTATGGAAAGGGGATGAATTTATGTGCAAAAAAGAATTAGAGCACATTATAAATGGCTAAATGAATGATTTTGACTTTATTAAATTAAAAAGTTTTTGCACTAATAAAATGAATGCTGCCAAAATTAGAAGAAAAGCAGAAAGCTGGGAAACAATCTTCAGAACTAGGAATTATGATAAAGGTCTCATTTGTTTTTCAAGATTTTATTAATTTTGATTATACAATTTTTCCCCTAATGTTACTTCCCTCCCCCAACCCCCCTCCACAGAAAGCAATTTGACAATCTACATTGTTTCCATGGTATACATTGATCCAAATTGAATGTGAAGAAAGAAATAATATCCTTAAGGAAGAAACATAAAGTAAAAGAGACAGCAAGATCAGACAGTAAGACATCAGTTTTTTTTAATTTTCTAAATTAAAGATAATAGTCCTTGGTCTTTGATCAAACTCCAGAGTTCTTTCTCTGGATACAGATGGTATTATCCATCATGGACTGCCCCAAATTGTCCATGATTGTTGCACTGATGGAATGAGCAAGTCCATCAAGATAGATCATCACCCCCATGTTGCTGTTAGGGTGTACAATGTTCTTCAGGTTCTGCTCATATCGCTCAGGATCAGTTCATGCAAATACCTCCAGGCTTCCCTGAATTCCCATCTCTCCTGGTTTCAAAAAACACTAGTGTTCCATGACATACATATACCACATTTTGCTAAGTCATTCCCCAATTGAAGGACATTTACTTGATTTGTAATTCTTTGCCACCACAAACAGGGCTGCTGTGAAGATTTTTGAGCTAGTGATGTTTTTACCCTTTTTTATCTACAGGTATAGGCCCAGCAGTGGTATTGCTGGATCAAAGGGTATACACATTTTTGTTGCCCTTTGGGCATAGCTCCAGACTGATCTCCAGAAAGGATGGAGGAGTTCATAGATCCACAAGCAATGGATTAGTGTGCCAGATTTCCCACAACCCTTCCAAAAATGATCATTATCCTTTCTGGTCATTAATTGACTATTCTTAGAGGTATGAGGTAGTACCTCAGAGATGCTTTAATTTGCATTTCTCTAATAAGTAATAATTTAGAGAAATTTTTCATATGACTATGGATTGCTTTGATCTCCTCATCTGTACATAGAGACAATACAGATTTTTGGAGTAGTTGCTTAAAACAGAGATATTTTGAAGACGTCAATAATGTTATGTGGCTTGAGATTTTAAAAAATTATGGGGAGATGATGGAATGAAATTGGTTCAAAGTTCATCTTCCCTCAAAAGAAAAAAATCAACAACAAGCTTTATATAAATAATATAAATAAATAATCATATATAAATAAATAATAGTGGCATGAAGAGAAAAATGGAACCACATTAAATAAAATAATTCTCATTCATCCACAAAATATTATAGAATGTGCTCTAAGTACCTAAGTAATCTTGATGCTCTGCCCATACTATCCTATTTCAGCTGCCAAAGGTTGGGACTTCTTCTGGATTCTATATATTTATGTATTTGTGCATTATATTTTATGCTTATGTAGAGCAATCAAATCAAGTAAATAAATGTTTATTAAATGCCTACTATATGCCAAATATTGTACTGAGCTCTTGGCACCTGAAGAAAGGGAAAAGGCAGCCAGCTCTCAGGTACACACAGTCAAAAAGAAAATGACAACATGCAAGCAAGCTGGGTAGAAACAAGATATGAACGATGAATTGAATATAATGTCAAACTTCCATTAAGGGAAGAGATTTTTCTAATAGAAGTTCAAAAAGCAAGACTAAGAGTTTGTCTGTGACAATTGAAGAGTGGATCCCCCTCACAGTCCTCTGTGCTTTGGGAATCCATGAACCTAATAAGTTCCAAGAGAAAGCAGAGAATGACCAATATTGATGACTACAGAAAATATCAGATATAGATCTATGTTGTAATAATAAAAAAACAGTAAAATAAACAGTATGAAACCTGCATGAAGAAAGAGCTGAAGTTGGAGAATATACCCTGATAAAAAAAACTTTCTAAGTTTCATCTCAATGGTAACAAGGGGAACCCTAAAAAAGTTTGATTTGTTAGAGTGTATGACTGCTGAGTTCTTATAGTCAGTCTAACATTTGAAAAAACTTGATTGAGTAGAAGAATATGGAATTTTAAAACATAGGAATTATGAAAAATCTATAATAATAAGCCATTGAAATGACTCCTCTGGGAATCCTTATAGCCCAATAAGCCAGTCCTAGAAATCTGAAACGAATAGAGTATAGGTAGAAGGGATTGGATATGGTTGCAGCTATACTTGGGTAAAATTTAAGTTATATGGAAATATATAATAATTTAATATCATTAAATTGTACTACAATGTTAAAAACATCAAGAGATTGACTCAAGTCTGATAAAAATTGAAATTGAGAAAGATGACCCCCCCAAAAAACCAATAATATATCCATCACAATAAACAAATGCTTGGAAATAAAAGAAAAACAATTAGGAAGATTAAAATGTATCAAGCCCTCCCCAAACACTCTGCTCCCAAATGCATCCTAAGGAATGGCAATAGAGCAAATCCAATAAAATATTTAATGAAAAATTTTAAATATAAGGAAAGAAATTAGAATTCTCAAGAGAAAAACCACCATAACAAGAGTAGATACATCTAAACCAATCATTTTTTCTTTTTTCTTTTCATCCATATGCACATTTATAATTTTAAGCTGCAAAATTTCCTTCTACCCTCCCTTCCCCTTCCCTGATCCTCATCAACAAACAGTCGTTAGCATTGCACATAACATATTTTGATAAACATGTTGACAGATTAGTTATTTTTGGTATGAAGAATTAGAATTAAGGGAAAGAGACACATAAGAGATAATTTTATAAAGTTTTTATCTATTCTGTAGGGTGTTTTGTTTTGTTTTCTTCTTCTGGTTGGGGATATTATAGTCCATAGCTAGTCTAATATAGTTGTCCTAGCTTTCTGAACTACTGAGAGCAGCTGATTCTATCAGGGTTATTCATTGTGCAATGTTGTTCATATGTACATTACTCTCTTGGTTCTAGTCCCTTCACTCAGCATCAGATCTCATAAGTCATTCCATGCTTCTCTAAAGTTTCACCATTTATTTTTTCTTATAGAAAAAATAGTATTTCATGGTATTCATGTACCATAACTTGCTTAGTAATTCCTCAATTGAGGCATCCCCTCTAATTTAAATTCTTTGCCACTAAAAAAAAGCTGCTATGAATATTTTGGAACATGTAGGACTTTTCCCATTTTTTATAATTTCTTCTGGATATAGACTTAGAATTGGAATTGCTGGGTCAAAGGGTATAAACAGTTATATTGCTCTTTGAGCATAGTTCTTTATTGCTCTCCTGAAAGGTTGGATCCTTTACAAAACCACCAGCAATGCCTCAATGTCCCAATCCTTCCACAACTTCTCCAACACTGATCATCTTCCTTTTTTCCTCATCTTGGTCTATCTGATATATATGTGATAATACCCTATTATTGTTTTAATTTACATTTCTCTAATCAATGATGATTTGGAGCACCTTTTCATATGATTATATATAGCTTTATATTTCTTCATTTGAAAACTCTGTTCATATCTGTTGGCAATTTATCAATTAGTGAATGACTTGTGACATTATAAATTTGATGCTATTCTCTATATATTTTAGAAATGAGACCTTTAGACTTCTGGACAAAATGGCAGAGAGAAGACAGGCACAACGCTAATCTCCTTATCTTCACTTATAAATAATATGAAATAAACCTCTTAACAGAAATCCAATTGGCAAAACCTAGAAAGAAAAGCCAGGAGAAGAATATTGACCTCAGGATCCATCTTCCAAAATCCTGGGTGAATCCCAGCACAGAGGGCAGACTCTGCCAGGAGCGTGGGACTGGTGAGAACTGGAGAGCCTAGATCAGCCAAGGATTAGCCTGATTATAGGCGGGGCTGGAGACTGGGAGCCTGAGGGCCCAAGAACCTGGGAGAAGCTAGAGGCATTCCCAATAAGAACAGGGGTGAAACAACTATGCCCATTATTACCACTACTATTCGGGAAATACCTATTATTAGATAATTTTAAGAATCAATATGGATAAAAATAATATGTGATGATGACTTTAGTCAATCAAGACTAGTAAAATTTTGTTCACAATCACATCCATGCTGGCATTTTTCATAGTTTTGCTGGATTGTCTACTGCTTTCATCTCTTTGGAATAATTTAAATGATTCCAGTATCACTATCAAGTGATAAAGTGGATTTTAGTAAAACACTCCTCCATTGTGTCCTTAAACTGCTGTTCTACATAATGCTTATTCATACCAAAACTACAAATATTGAGCCAGATTTACATAGATTTGTATCTCATTAACATTAACCCAGAAAAACCACTACATCTCATCCCTAATGACTATCACTTGTGATTCTTTCCACCGGCCCTGGAGTCAGGAGTACCTGAGTACAAATTCAACCCTCAGACACTTAATAATTACCTAGCTGTGTAGCCTTGGGCAAGCCACTTAACCCCATATGCCTTGCAAAAACCTAAAAAAAAAGATATTGCTTTATAAGAAATCCAAAGGCTTCTTTTGAAAACTGTCAGGATCATATTGCCACACTTGAAACCCAGAGAGAAGAGGTGGTAATTGCCATTTGGTGATTTAGCCTACTAGTTCAAGTGGAGACTACTAGATCAAGTCTAGGGCATGGGCAATACTATACATATCCATGATCCCACTGAAATCCCACTCTCTCTTAAAATTTTTCCTCAAGCTCCCTAATTTCTTGTGTCTAACTTTTGCTGATTATATTTAATTTATCATGCATATACACTCAGATAATGTTTGGTTGTTTTTCTTAACTTCTCTTTTTTGGGGGGTTTTTCAAGGCAGTGGGTTAAGTGACTTGTCCAAGGTCACACAGCTAGGTAACTATTAAGTGTCTGAGGCTGGATTTGAACTCAGGTCCTCCTGATTCTAGGGCTGGTGCTCTATCCACTGCTTAACTTTAGGGTTTTTTTTAGGTTTTTGTAAGGCAAATGGGATTAAGTAGCTTGTCCAAGGCTCACACAGCTAGGTAATTATTAAAATGTCTGATACCGAATTTGAACCCAGGTACTCCTGACTTCCAGGGCTGCTGCTTTATCCACTGAGCCACCTAGCCACCCCCTTTCCTTAACACTCAAAGAGAGATCAATATGTCAGAAGAGAAGGTACAGAGTGTCTGACTGAGATTGATTAGACCAATATAAGTTTAGAAGATTCTTAGTATAGGTTAGGGCAAAAATAACCCATATGAATATTTGGAAAAGAAACGTTTCTATATTTGTGTAAATAACATTTTCTTCTGAGTTACTGAAATTCTACCTTGCTAGTAGAGCACAACCATTTTCTTTTCCTGATGGTCACACCATTCTGGGCGGTCTTTTGCCAGTTATCTTCCATGCCATGCAATTGATTCCAAAGTGAATGACCTTGAAAGTTCCCTTGTTCAACTTCTTCTGATTTCTATGTGAGCACCTTCCCTGAATAAGTTCTTCATAAAATAATCTTTTTTTGACAATATACTTTAGCATTTGAACAACATGGTCAGGCCCATCATATTCTCTGAAATTGTTTGAATGCTTGGCAGTTCAACATAAGAAAGGGAATTCAATGTCCAATACCTTATCTTACCAGGTGAGTTTTTAGAATCTTCCTAAGAAAATTCAAATGGAAGATATTGTTTTTTTCACATGGTAACTGCTATATATTCTCTGAGTTTCACAGGAATTCAATAATGAGGTCAACACAGGAGCTCTCTTGACCTTCAATTTGGTAGAAAATCTGATTCCTCATCTCTTCCACATTTTTTCTTTGAATTTTCCCCAAATACTGAGCTAGCTCTAGCAATATATTATCAACCTGATTATCTAATTTATATGTCTGTTTACATGTCTAGAAAGTATATTTCCAAGATAAGTGAATTTATCCATAGTATTCAAAGTTTTTCTATTTGCTGTACTTAATGGTTCTGCAGAATGGTGCTGACCAGAAGAGAACCTATACTTTCTTGGCATTAATTGTTAGGCCAAAATTAGACAAAGTAGCAGAGAATTGATCAATATCATTGGAACACAATTTCAAAGTCAAAATTGAATGCATGATACAAAAAAAAAGCAAACACCAATTTCCTTTGCACTTTAGTCTTAGATTATAGCCTTTTCAAGTTAATTAATTTTTCATCAGTATTGCAGCTGACCTCAAAGGTGAAAACATTTATGTGTGTGTATGTGTGCGTGTGTGTGTGTGTGTGTGTGTGTGTGTTGTCATCCTCTTTCATAATGTGAATTACTTTAGACTAGGAACTATATTTAATTTCTATTTGTCTATCCAAAAATAGCACTTTATTTGATATATTGCATCATATAAAATAATAGATTTTCTAATTAATAATTTAGTTCATAATTTTCTTTCCTAAAACAATATTATTTTATTGCACAATATAAAACAGAAAAATTACTGGTTCTGATAACAGAATTCTTTGATTCAAATCACATTTCGAATATAACTATCTGTGTGACCCTTTGGTAATACTCTTTAGGTCCCTAGATCTTAGTTTTCTCATATAGAAAATGAAGAGTTTGAAATCAATAACCACTGAAATTTCTTTCAAATCTAATTCTATAACATATATATTCTTTGGGAAATAAGTGTTTCCCACTCAATGGGAAGAGTACTTTTATAGAGTACTAGTTGGTCTGGTGAAGAGTACCCTGGTCTTAGAGTCAATAAACATTCAATTTGAATACTTCCTCAGATACTTGGTATCTCTACCTTCTTAGCCAGGCCAATTTAAACTCATTAGTTTTGTCATATGTGAGAAAGGCAATTGGTTCTCCATATAATCTTAGGACCTTATCCATTTCTCAAACTATTATTTTCTATCTGTGTCTATGATGCTCTTTCTTCACTTCCTTCTTGATCATGCTCCAGAAATACTTTTATGTTTTATTTACATGTCTTCCACTCCATTGTTCTTATCACAAAGATTTATTTTTTCCTGATTGGATGAATCCTTTGATTTATCTATAAATATATAATTCTCTCAAATATTCTTAAAAATGAAACAAACAAAATTTTACCCCATCACCCTTATTTTTTCAAGATATTTTCCTATAATCTCTTCATTATCATATTTCCAAAAAAAATAATTAGATGACATCTTCAATTTGTCATCATGTACCTACTTCACTTAACTACTATCATTAACATTGTTAAAATATATTTCTCAAAGATAAGCAATAATATTTTTTATTAAATTTTTTATCATGAATATTTTGGGAGCATTTGGAACTATGACAGCCTATTCCTATTGAATACATTCTCTTAATTTATTTCTTTAAGGGCACAACTCTTTTCATAGTTCTCTCCCTACCTCTATGTTCATGCCTTCTCAATAGGCTTTTTACTTATTCCTTTTCTAACTCCTATGACTTAAACATGTGTCCTTCAAGCTTGTGCCTATGATTATCTTATCTTTTTTCTTTATTTTTCTCTCTTTTGCTGATCATATTCATTGATTCAATCATAACCTCCATGCAGATAATGACAAATCAAAAACTCTATCCTAAATTCCAATCTCATATTCTTAACTGCCTGTTGGATATACACCTCTGAATTTCCAGATAGCCTTCAAATTAAAAGTGAACAAACGCTCAACTTTCTATCAAAATTTCTCTTTCTTTCTTTAGTTCTCTGACTTTTTAATGAAAGAATCAATTTTAGGTACTGAGGCATGTTACAATTATAATTATTTTTATGGATACCTGATGCAGAAATGAAGAACAGAGGCAATTAAGGTATGTGTGTGGTGGGACATGAAAAATAGAACTAAATGAAATTTTAATTTCATAAAATACTCATAATTCCATATCTTGCAAGAAATTTGAATCATTTGACTTTTAGACAAATCATATATATATATATATATATATATATATATATATATATATATATATATATATATATGTATATATATAGATAAAGACTGGAGTGGGATTCAAATGGACCTTATTTCACTATTTGCTATTTGTTAACTTTTTGAATTTTTTTGCAAATTATTTCAGTACTGACTCTTAAAACTTCTTATTTATGTAATGGAAGAAGGGACTTGGGATGAATAATTTTTCAAATTTCTTCCTCATGCTAAAATCTGAGAGCATTTTTGAAATTCACCATAAATGTATGCCAATTTCATTATATTACATATTTCTTTGTGCTTTTGCCTAGGATCTCCAAATCTATAAATTATTACCTTTTCATTTACTAAAGCGTAGCTTGAATTCTACCCTCCCATCATATATT